>NW_028288699.1:0-300000 GCF_059628265.1 Tinamus guttatus | reverse complement strand
ATGTCTGAATTCTGTTTTCACAGAGTTCTTACGCAGGAATCCAACAAAGATTTTTCAAGACTAATCGATTGGAGAATTAATACAGAAAATGTTTTTTGTTGTTGTGTCGTTATCTTATAGTTGTAAAAGATTTGGTGTCAGAATTGTAGCAAAGCCCTAAACATCAGGTGTTTATGGCTTTGACAGCCAGTCCTGTAATTCTGACCTATCCCAGCCACTTCACCTGTGAACCGTCGGATGCCTGTGTGTCAGCTTTCATAGCTGGCATTAGTGGGTGTGATTGCTGTGTAGACAGAGTAGGCATCTTGAGTTGACTTCAGTTGTGTACAGTGAAGGATTTCTACTTTTTATATATTTTTAAATAAAAAATAGCAAGCCCAAGGATGTCTGAGTTTTCCATTCTAGCATCTCTTGAGTAGGAAGACAGCGGGCATCACTCCAGTGCAAAGTTACCCCTTCCTCCTTCCCCCAAAGTTTTCTGGGAGGCTGTGGAGAACGTTGCTCGTGTGCATGCCCAGAGATGCTGCTGTTTTGCTCAAGGATTTTATCCAGTGGCTGGTTTTGTCACGACTGAATACACATGTAATTTAGCCTATGTTATACAATCTTATAGTAAGGAAATAATTTTCTGAAAAGTTCATAAATTTGGACATCGCTGTGTTTAATAACACAAAACCTGCACTCTTCCATTAACTACGAAGAATTCCTTGGTGAGCATAAGATTTAAGACTTGCCTGAATTGAAGACTAAAGCACATTTTGAAAACTAAACATAAAATGTATTTAAAAGTATAATTTATTGATTATATCAACTAAGATCAGCTGCTCTACTTCCTGCAGTCTCTCTGGCTCTAACCCTGCCACCCATTCTGCAGAGGAGATGAATAATGCAGGTTAGTTTGTTTCTGTGGGCATTTATTACAGCCACACAGAACAGTTCCTGGAGAGGTTTTCTATTTCTTATTTAGCAGCAGTGAAAATTGCAATTATTCTATTAACTTGGCCTGTCACTATGGCAAAGAAAATTCTTTGGACTGTAAGGAGGAAACATTTGTTTTCTCTGACTGCTCTTTGCATATACTGCTCCAATTATAATTAAATCTGAATATTTACCCATAAAATGAGCACTTTTAAAGTTTAGTTAAAATGATTTTTAAGATCCTTGATGCAGGCGTAGGCAATCTCTTTTGTGTTTTGTATAATGTTATTCATTACACAGAACTAATAGACACCGAGTGGCAAATCAATAAAATATCACCGTGCACATCAAATGCAACATTATGGCTGTAAGTTCTTCATCAGGAAGAATCTGTAGGGGGAAAAAGGAAACAAAAAGCTAGATCAAAAGCGATGTGGGGAATTAATGTGCAGAAGATGAAAGGGAAGGAGGCAAACAATAGAGTTGATGTAAGTGGAGGATTAAGTAAAGCAGAAGCAATCATTTTTTATGGGACAGATGAAAAGAAATTGAGAATAATTGTTACGGGAGGTGCAAGTAGTGGCAAGTTGAAAATGACATGTATTTAACGGCCCTACGAAAGCCCCGGCTAGCCCGTGATTTGCGCCATGGTTCCTTTCCGAGGAAGGAGCTTCCTAATCGCCCTCCTGTACTTTGCCAGCGGCGGCGGTCACAAGAGCTTGTTGGATTCCTTTCCAAGGTAAAACGCCTTGGTAGCATCGCTCAGGATGGTTTAGCTCGGAGTCACTGTTTCGTTTCAAATCCTCGAGGCCGGCCGCCTCTTCCGTTCACGCCTGCTGACCCTCGGTACGTGCAGCCCTGGGCTAACTGACTTGCTTAAGGGTGTGTTTACCGGCACAGCACTCACTGTATAGCGCATATATACGTGCCTCAGCTTCGTTATGCAGAAAGATCCTGAAACACAGGATAAATTGAAATTATTGCTAGGGGGAAAAAAAAACAAACAAAGGCTGATGAGGAGGATGGCAAGGGCCGATGCTACCTTCTCCTTGGACCTCTACCCTATGGCTAATCCAGCGTGTGCCTGGCCTCTGAGCAGTGGGGTGCAAGAGGCCGTTGTTCACAGGGGAAACTACCTGCTTGCTGGTTCATGAGATTTTTCCTTACTCATCCTAGTTTTTCTCCTTAATTTTAGGCCATTGCTCATACCATTTAAGAGCAATGGTTTTGAAACCTCTAGAGGCTTTAAAATCATTATTGTAATTCCTTCTTTTCCATCTTCTGTTTGCCAAAGTCTATTTGGGTAATCCCAGTGTTAGACAGTGGTGTCTAGAGAATGATTTTAAACAGGAAGCAACTGTGGTGATGTGTAGGCCCATTGCTAACAGCCTGAGTGCTGGCCCCTTTGTGAGTTTGGTATTTTTTGTTCATATATTCAGGGCCTTCTCTGACCCGGCCCTTGTTCCTCATTCTGCACTGTCCTTAAATTGGTGTTTTAATAATGACACCCCGAACTAGGAGACAGAACTGTTCTAGGCTTGTTTAACGGGCATCTCACTATCGAGTGAAACTACCAAAGTGAAAAAACACACACATATCCGTAACCACTTACGAGGTGTTTGGTTTTTAACGTGTGAGTGCAGCTTCGTTAATGTGGTTTTCTATGTGGGGTGCTTATATAGACAGGGGCTGGGATTTTCCTGGAATGTTGTCCCTTCTCAATCTAAGGTTATACTAGCTATTTTGTCTTGTTATTGAATCTCCAGCTCACTTCTAGTTTATTAGTGTTTCAATTTTACTGGCCTGTTTTTCCCAGTGTTTCTAATTTGTTTTTGGAATTTTATTGAAAATGCTGTACTGCTTCCTAGACACTTTGTCTGCCTCTTCATTTTTAACTTTCCCTACTTTCTCACTAGTGCTGTGCTACATTTCCTATTGTTCTACCTTCACAGAACTGCCTCTCAAGCTTTTTAAAAATATTGGGGAAAGCTTATATTTGTTTTGCCTTTTTTCCATTTGTTCTTAAATTTCCCATTGAGAGCTGCAAGCTGCTTTGCTTTTTTTTCCGTATTTTCTGAAAACAAGTTTTGTGTATAGTTCTAAGTCCTTAATGTCAGTCTTTCGTCTGGTACCTTCCAGGCCCCAAGACACTTCCTGCTACTGCTCCTTTGCGCTGTGATATCAGAATTAAATCTCTCCTCATGGAACAAATTTCCTCACTTTGAGATCAGATTAAGATGATGGCCTGAGTGTTCCCCTATGACAAGTCATTAGAAGTCAACTCCAGTTGTTTGTACATTGTGTGTGTGTGTGTGTGTGTATATATATATGTATATATATATATGTGTACTGACTTTATCACATCTGGGAAAATGAGTTTGACAGGTCATTTTAAAAGCAGAGATGCCCCAGCAGAGTTTATTGTAAAGTGAGTTCAGGAGCACTGTATTCCTTTCCTTGAGCTCATCTCTTAAGCAAAGAAGGAACTTCTTTTAAGGAGATTTTTGTATTTTTTTAATCCCTGGTTGGAGCATCTCAGCACCCTGGTGTGAGGACTGTGTTGAATGAATGAACTCATGGAGTTTTTGCACGATGGCTGTTGGAGGGTCCCCATCTGCTGGGTTTCTTCAGCGTGTCTTAGATGGAGCCTGGCCAGGCTGGGCACTAATCTCAGGAATTGGGTCTTGGCATAAAGTGTTGGGGGAAATGGGAAAACGCTCGTATCTCTGAGGACTGCTAGGGTTTTAAATACAGAAGCAGTTCTAGATTTAGACACTCCTCACATTTTTCCTTCACTGGAATGTCAATGATATTTTGTGGCTGCACTGGAAAACACAAAATGATGGCTATTAGACTAAAAGGAGTCCTGGTATTTTAAGTTTTCAGACAAAGATCCTAACAGAGGAATCAAGTTGATAATGATTACACACATACCGGCATACCGGTCACGTGAACAGAGTTTCTGAGAAGTCCCAAACACATTTAGAAATATCTCTACAATAGGACTCAATGTGAGATAAGCGTTTAAAAACAAAAGTGTTCAAACATTTATCTTGGTATTGAAGCAGGCAGAGATGATAGAGATGGTGATGCTGGAATGCCCTGTTCTTTCTTTAGGTTTTGCTGCCTAAGTGGTAGAGAACAGTATTGTATTGTGCTCCATATTTGCTTCTAAATTATCTCCAGCATTTCTCATTTTTGTAGTAAATATATGTTCCCGGCTTAATGTATGGGGGATATACATGTTTTATTTAGGCCAGTGTAAAATTTACTCCATCCTTGCTGACAACTGTTATAAAGATGTATATTTTTGATTTGCTAAAAGACTGAATATTTATAGGTGATTAAAATAAAGAGGTTGTTTAGCAGGTGCTGACTGCAATTTGTAGTTACAGTATCATAATCGCTTTATGAGGCTTCTCTGTTGAGGAAATTGTCTTTGTTTAATGCTAAAGGATGTAGGTAATCTGTCTCTAATGCCAAATTATTTCAGGGTGTGCACCTTACTTTTTCCCCTACGCTTACGTAGATTGGAAAACTGAGTGTTCCAAACAACTGCTGGAACAGTTTCCATATCAACTTGCATGTGCTAAAAATGCAGTTAAGATTATTTAACCCACAACATAAAAGCTAGATTTAATTACTATGGGTTTTTTTTTTTTGAGGAAACATTGTTTCATATTTAATTGATTCTTTTAGCATGGTGAATTTGAACTTACCCTGGTAGAAGTCTCTAGCAAGCCACTATGACCTAATTAAATATGAGTAGTTGGAACTACGAGGCAGTGCAGAATTCCTACAGGCATCTATTTACCACAGCTCTTTTCTGCCTTTTGAGTGAATCCGGGGCTATGGGCTTGTTAACATAAACAGTGCAATCCCATTAACTGGTAAGATAAAGAGCATTAGATGTAAAACATCTTTTTCACATTGCTACATGACCTGATTTGTTCTGCTTATGGAAACACTTCAGAATTTTTTAATGTTTCCTCTTTTCTGTAGATGGCTTGTGGCTCTGCTGCTTTCCCTTCTTCTCCCCCTTGCCTCAGCTCTTCCTCCTCATCCCTTGTGTGCTGGGTGACCTTCCTCCCGTTTGTGTTTATCGCTGACACCTCTGAAGCTGTGACATTCTGCTGTTCCCTTTCATGTGTGGATTTGAGAAACAAGAGGAGGGTGTTTCTACGGAGGGAATAAGCTTATTATTAATCCCAAAATGCATACGGCCCAAGTGTGCCTGGGAGGAGTGATTCCAGGGGATGTCTGGGGCACCGGGAGTGGTGGGAGGCACTTGATGCAGGCGTCGGATGGTCTCACTTCAGAGCAGCTCCTGGAAAGCCTTGAGTTAGCACCTTGCTTTGCTTTTGAACTTGGTGAACGTGGAGGCACACCAAACAGTGGAAATAGGCTTACAGAGAACTTCTTTCTGCATCTAGTCCCCTCTTCCCCAATGCTTATTTTAATCTCAAAAATTGCAAACTTATTTTACTTTCTTTTACTTTCTAGCTGTAAAAGTAAAAAAAAAGATTTCCTCAGACGGCTCTGCTGTTTTTTTTTTTTAATCTAGATGTTTAATGCAACGTTCAGGTGTGTTCTCGTTGGCTATCTGAAGCAGGAGATGTTAAAATAAGCTAGTCTTTAAAATTCCATAGTATGCTCCCCATTCCCCTGAAGGGAGGATGTGCAACAGCAGGTATTTAGTATGTAAAGCTTTAGTGTAAATGGTGAATAACCTTGGGCTGGGGGATAACCTAGGGACCACTGCTCACCTATATCCTGTTGTGACAGCTGCGAGCAGCAGGTTGGAACTGCTGGGTGAAATCCATACCCAGTTGCCCACTGCACTTTCTTCTTGTCACTGCACAGTGTCAGTTCAAAGGCCTTTTTTACAATGCCTATTCTATCTATTTTCTAATTTAAGGAGAAGATAGCCTTGCTACTGGGGCAGTGCAATAGGAAAATGAATAGAAAACGATGGTTAATTGTGTCCAGTGTGGTCATCCATCCTGTGCAGCTAAGCCAAGGTGCAATACTTCCAAGTATGCTTCCAAGGATAATAAAGGAATGCTTTTCTTTCTCATTACCTACTTTGGAGCCTGCTGATTTTATTGAATCTCCATACCAAGTTGTAAATGATGTGTGAAATAAAACACTTCTGCTCTGTTGATGGACATGGTCCTTGTGATTGCAAATGCTCTTCATGTTGCTGTGATATGGTGCTCAGTTTGGTTCAGATGCAGAAGCCCACCCAATGCATAATGCTGTTTAGAAAGGTGACAGAAATTAGTCCACTAGGAACTAAAGAACTTTTTTTTTTCTTTCTTTTTTTTCTGCTGGGTTTTATGTCTGTCTGCCTCTTTCCTGTAACGAAAATGTCCTTTAAAAAGAGATCTCTCTGGTTTAAATTGTATGATGGTATCTTCCCAAGCAGGTATTCAGTCAGCGGTACTGGGAATTTCTTAGTAGCCAGTATTAATTCCCAGCCCTCTCGCTGAATTAAGAATTAAGAGACCTCAGAGTTGTGCATGACTTGTCATTCAGTGGCAGTCAGGAATTCATGTGATCATGTCTCTGAGCTTGAAATCCAACTTCTGGTGATACTTGTGCATCCTTATTGCATAACTCAGTCAATATACATATATACTAGAGGAATACTTAAAATATATATATTCAAAATATGATTTTTTCTTTTTATCTAAAATGGTAGCTTTAAACTGTCTCATTTCACAGTGGCATTTTATGATATTATAATGTCATTATGGAGTTTACAGTTAAGTGAAATAGGACTTGGGATCACTGTGTGCCCTTGAAGGGAAGGAAGGAAGGAAAATTCTGCAGCTGAAATACAGGAATCAGGGTTGCTTAGTGCATTCAGTATATAGGCGTGAATATACCATAGGAATTTCTTTTTACCAAAGCTGTTTTAACTCCCAACATAATGACCCAGATTCTGCCATTGCTCTCTATACAAGACTTCTCTTGAAGGCAAAAAATAAAAAAAGCAGAATATCCCAACACATTATCTGCCAGCCAAGGAAACCTGCAGTGTGATGCAGTTTTTGAAAGTGCCCAGTGTTCATGGCAAACTCACCTGCAGTGTTTCCAGCTGCTTGGAGCAAGACATGTACCCAGGCTGGAGAGTACTTAGCCAGGCAGAGCTAGGTCCTCCCCTAGAGGACCTGGAATGGGAAAGAAAGCCAAAGAAAGTGTGGTTCTCTCTCTCTCATTTTTTTCCTATTGTGCATTAAACACTTTATGTGCATTATGTCTAAAACAATAGACATAATCCCCAAACCAGCTGTGTTTTCTGTACCTCAAGCCTTTGCTAGTAAGCTTGAACCATTTCTTCATAGCTGATTTCTTTCCTTACATTTTTTTTTTTTAAGTCCTACTGGGTTTAGACAGGTGGTTACAAATATGAACCATACTTGATTCACCACAAAAAGCAGTGAAACAGAGCATTTGTTGCAGCACAGGGTTTTTAAACAGAATCCCAGAATGGTTGAGGTTGGAGGCACCTCTAGAGATCATCTAGTCCAACCCCCCTACACACGCAGGGACACCTAGAGCACATGGCACAGGGTGGCATCCAGGCGGGTTTGGAAGATCTCCAGAGAAGGAGACTCCACAGCCTCTCTGGGCAGCCTGTTCCAGGGCTCTGTCACCCTCACAGGAAAGAAGTTCTTCCTCACATGGAGGTGGAACTTCCTGTGTTTTAACTTGTACCCATTACCCCTTGTCCTGTCACTGGCCACCACCGAGAAGAGTTTGACCCCATCCTCCCTACATTCTCCCCTCAGATACTTGCACATGTTGATCAGATCTCCTCTCAGTCTTCTCTTCCCCGGGGTAAATAGGCCCAGCTCACTCAGTCTTTCCTCACAAGAGAGATGCTCCAGTCCCTTAATCATATTTTTCTCTCTGTACTGGACCCTCTATAGAAGTTCCCTGTCCCCCTTTTACTGGGGAGCCCAGAAGAAGGTCGCTTTGTGCAACCTCTTAGTAGGTGCTTCAGAGTGCCAGGTGAGTGCCGAAAGAAAGGCCTTGCTGCTTAGAAGTGAGAAAGGCCTCCTCTTCCCCATCTTATCTTGTTTTGTTTGGTTTTGTTGCTTTTGGAGCTGATACTTTTCCAGACCTCTCCTCTTAATCTCCAGGTTAGCATGCTCCTGTTTCTAAAGTATGATATACCAAAGTAGCTAATGGTAATTTACATCCGCACATGCTACCTTAAAGAAAAAAAAAGATAGTTTGTGCATATTTGTTTGCTGTATTCTGGTGGCTATTTGCTCTTCATGTGCTTATGGGCTTCCAATTCTAAGAATGTGCTTAATAATTTGAAATTCTGCAAGAAGCGATGGTACCCTGCACAATGTCAGAATGTGCATTTGAAGTGAAAGCCTGGAAATTCAGATCTTTGGCCTTGTTCATAGCGAGTAAAAGGCTGCCTTGATGACACTCAGAGCAAATGAGTTTCTCTCCTGCAGTCCTGCACTGAATAAATTGCTTGATCTAGTTTGGTACAAAAGGCCACGATCTATAAATAGTTAACAGAGCTTTTTTTTCAGGACCAAGTGATCTATAGACTGGAACTCTCTCTTGGGGTCTTTTTAAAAGTGATAATATGAACAAAAGAAAAGTTTGTATGAAAAAAGGCCCTTTAATGAGATTGAAACTCAGATTTTTTAACTTCCTTTTGAAAACTACCTGGACAACCACTTCAAAAGTCTGAAAAGCTAATCTTGCAGTCAGTTGAAGAAGAAGAAGAAAAGGTCAGTGCTTGTTAATCTGGTGTGAATGTAATTTGTAAACAACTACAAGCTGCAAACTCAGGCGGCAACCACAAAGGGTTTAATTTGAATGAAAGATACTGCTGTCATGCAAGCTTTAAGTGCTTTCAGCTTTGCTGGTAAGCTAGGGTTTGCAGTCTTAATGTGACATCTTTTGGTTACATTTGTATGCGTTTGCTGATACGCTGCACTGTTTGCCACAGGACCTCTCTGTCCTGTTTGATCTTTAATGCACTTTTATTGGCAGCTGATCTTACAGGATTTTAGACCATTGCTAACTGTGATAAGCCAAACCTTTTAATATGTTTTAGGGTACTAAAGGAAGCATTTGTTTATCAAGTTTCTTCATGTGTCATTCTGGAACGAAAGCATAAGAAACACATATCTGCAGAAACAGAAGGAAGAGACTTCCTTTTTTATGGCATTTTCAGCTTTAGTTCTTTTTTTCAATGAGATGATGCTAGTCATCTTTCGAGTTGTGTCAACGAGGATTCCTCTGAAACGGCCTGTGTGCCTCGGACATGTGGACTTGGGCAGATGAAGACCACTGCCTTGATCAGTTACAGGTTTTTTTAGGTAGCATGGTGTGGTTGGGTCTCTTGGAGAACGTTTCTGGGAAGGTAAAGAACATGATGGTCAGACCAGTTTTTTCAGGGCTTTGTACAACTGACCTTGAAAACTTCCAAGGATGGAGGCTGCACAGTGTTTCAGGGCAACATACTCTACTGCTTGACTGGCCTCTTTATGAAAAACTTTCTCCTCTGATCCTGTCTGACCCTCTCTCATTTCAGTTTGTGCCTCTTGCCCCATACCAGTCCAGGAGCCTGATTCCATCTTCTGATTAGCCTCTTGTTGGCATTGGCTGTGAGGATGTGCACCCAAAGCTTTGCTTTTGCAACGCTGAACAAGACCTTGTTCCACCAGCCTCCCCTCTCACAGCAAGTGCTCCAGCCCTTTGGCACCCTTGGTGGCCCTCCCATGAAGACACTGCACTTAGTCAGAATCTTTCTTGTATGGGAGGGTCTGAAAAGTGGACACAGTGCATAGATGCGAACAAGTGCAGAGCAGGAGGAGGTATGTGCTCCTGCTAATACAGCCTGGGATGCTGCCAGTACAGGACCTAACAGTTTGTTTTCATGTCATGCACTTTGCATTGTCGCATTACTCTGTCATGTCTGGGTCCTCATGGATGGTATCCTCAGGTGTATTCATTGGTTCCTGCAATTTTGTGGTATCTGCAAATTTGTCAAGGGTGCACATGACCTGTTTCACTTTGGGATCCTGAAAAGTGTCAAGCATTTCTTGGGAAAGCTGAGTGCAGGTTGCTAGCAAGTACAGTTCAGGAACAGGAGAAAGAGCCTAAGCAGTAAGATCTGCCCACGTGGGAAATTTTCACATGGCTACATGTGAAGTAGGATTTGGTTGATACCATATCCTGATGTAGAAGGTATGATTCCTTATTTTTCTTCAAGGTTCTTCAAGACATTGCAGATGAGTTGAAGCAAATTGTATAGGGAGACCAGATGATTGCCAAGACAGCTCTGCAAATGACCGGGAACGCTTGTGGACACAGCCTCCAGGTGGCTGCTCGTTTCTGTGATAATGAAGCATGTTGTATTTATTAGCTTTAGAAATATTCAGAGATGAAAGACAGTGTTTGAGCTCTCCTGCTGGTTGGGAAAGAGCCCTATAAAGCAAGGATTAACAAGGTACTTTATACCTTAATATGCCTGGAGTTTTATGTATCATTGTTCTAAAGGAAGCCTGAGAATGACCAACCATGTGCAGACTTCCGTCTCACTGCTTAGGATACAGAGGTCTAAGAAGGGCAAGGGACAATAAATTTGGCAAAGGAACAGTGTTGCCATTTGCCTCTGCTGTGCCATTTCCTGGGCAGTAGATTAGATGAAATTCTAAGATTTTTGTGAAAACTTACCAAGAACTAAACACTGCTTTGTCCAACTTCATTTGGGTTAGTTCAAGATCCCTCCAGACTATTACTACTTAGCACAGCTACTCTACCTTCTCTTAAAATGCTTCCTTTTCTGTGCAAGAAGCAATACTTCTCCCTTACCTGATTCAGAAAAAGGGAAAGAATCTGCCTGCTTACTTTGGTACACTAGATGATCACCGGTGCTGTAGATGAACAGGTTTTTAGGTGAAGCAATTGCTCCTCCGAGGGGGCATCTTTGGGTAGCCTTGAGGAAAGTGTTTGAACAGATATGCTACCTGAGATGCATAACAGTGATGCTGGCTGCCAGTTCTCTTCCCTACAAGATGGTTTATAGGTTGCAGTTTGTAGAGTCCTTGGTGCCCACAAGTTGTGCCTTAGTTTTGCAGTGAAGCTAAGTTAACACCAGTGGGACGGTTTGTTATTTGAAGTCTCCATGACACTGAGTATTCATAAGTTTCCTTAGAGCAGGAATGTCTGTTTCCCTGCTTGAACGTTGAAGATGTGAAACATCTGTCTTGGTAAGAGTTTTCAGCCCCGTAGAAAAGCGGGTGACTTTTCATTCGGGTCAGCAGATCAGATAGTTCCCTATCTCAAAGCCAGTTCCCTTGCTCTACTGCAAGGAGTAGAGCGCACCGTGTAAGAAGTTAGGGCCGTGGTGGTACAAGCCAGTAGCAGGGCCAGAGCTCTGCACCAGGAGCTGAACCTGGAGCCTGAAACTGTTGAGGTACCCGCTGCGTGGGGAGGCAAAGCTGGAGCCGTGGAATCCGGCCAGCAGGTTTGGGCTAAGCAGCCCAAGGCAGGCATTAGCACGCACAGGCACAGTCCTGCACGGAGGCATCAAACAGGAAGCAACTGCTCTAGCTGCCCTCCAGTCTCCTGTAAAGCCACCTTCGAGTGCAGGAGAGAAGAAATGACATGTGCCAGATGTATCCGAGACTCTGCATTAGTAAATTAGCAGGGCTGTAACACTCAGGCCTGCACTGCCTCCCGTAATTGCCTGACACGTATATAAAATGCCGAATGATGTTCTCAAAAGGAAACGGAATACAGATTATGCTTTACATCTCTTGGCAGTATTAGCTGGCTGATTCCTATCCTGCTGAACATCAAGCACTCGGTCCACGCGAGGTGAAGGGGCTGCTGCTTGTGCAGTTCAGGCACATGCCAGCACCAGTCTGCAAAGCTGTGACAGAAGAGAAAGCTGCTGACCTTTCCCTAGCACTGTGTCTTGGACCTGTCATTCCTCTTTTTGAGGCCTCATTTACAACGGCCTTTGAATTGGAAATAATGGTAAAGGAGAACCGTGGCTTCTTTAATGTCCTTACACAGGAACAAACCAATTTATCAAAACAGGAACAAATTTTTTTTTCTTTTTTTCTTTTTTTCTTTTTTTCTTTAGAAAAAAAAAGCTATAAAATATAAAAACCAGCCTCACCAACACAGATGTGCCAGTAGCAGTTCAAACAGCCACGGTCATTCTGGAGAATCCCTCCCCTTGTATGCGACCTGCAAACACACAGTGCAAGCATGTGCCTGGCAATGAGGAGCTGGGCCTTTACCAGGGCTCTTTAGCAGGAACGTAAAGCACAGGGTGGGCCACTGCGTGGGTGATTCAGCTGGGATATTTTCCATATTATTCAAGTGCCAAAATCTTTGAGTGGGGAGTTCCTTGATGGGTGTCTCGTGATCACAGAAATGAACTAAACAGCAAATAGGAAAGAAAAAAAAAAGCCTAATCCAAAGAAGTTATATTACCACGTGCATTACTAGAGAAGAATTGAATACAAACTCCAAAGAAGTTCTCTGAATGTCACGTATCTTTTCCTGTCTCCATCAGCTAACTTTGCTTGGCTCCTGGCTGCTGAGCTGCTCCTACTTTGTGTGGCTTTTCTCTAGAGTGAAGGGTTGCTTTCTCTATTAGACTATCAGCAGTGATTTCTGTTTCTGCCCCTTCTCCCCCTGACGGTTTGTTTTCCTGATCTCTCTCTCACAGAATTCCTTCTTTAGTAAAAGTATTTCTTCTGCAAGGCATCATAGCATCCTAACATCCACTTCACCAGCTGAGTTGATCCAGGACAGTTTTTGTCTTCCCTCAAAATTTTGACACATAGATCATCCAAGTATCTTGTTCTATAGGTGCTTTCAGAGAAGATTTCTCTTAGATATGTAATGCAGGATACAGCTACTGTGTGGAGCCTCTTCACTAGTATCAACGACTGCTGTTCCGTAGATATTTTATTAGGTAAAAGTAACCTGTGCCCCAAGTGAATAAATATCCTGTCTTCAGTCCTTGCTTGGTTTTCTCTGGTGGGCTGCTTGCTTTACTGTGCTACGTGTTGGAGCAGTGTCAGCCGTCCTCCTTGTGATCCGCTCTTGGGTTCATATCCAGATCTTCCCAAGCTGTGTGTGCCATGGTGAGCTCCCGGGGAGAGCAGCTCTCAGAGATGCTGTAGCTCCATTATATGAGTGGGCTGCTGCTGTTTCTTGGAGTATTCGTAAGTTCAAATAACTCATTTTTTTTTCCTTTGGTGCTTTTTTCCTTCTTGAATGGAGGAGAGTAGAGGCGCAGTAGAGCCAGCATACTGTGTGCTGGTTTTCCTACCTCGCCTAAGGAACTACAGTGTTGGCCACAGTTACTTAGATCTGCCCTAGGCTTTGACTGCAGCATCTCTTATTTCATGCTGGCTTCTGCCAGGAATTCTTGGGTACTAACTTAATCTGGAATCAATGACGATTAGACTTGTCTAGGCCCTTGTGAGGGATGCATTTGCCACTGTCACATACTTGGTTTTCTTTTGTTCCTCTGTACAGTGTCAAAAGAGCTAATGGTAAAATTGTTTTTTACATGAAGATGCTGATTTACACCTTGCCACTGGGACAACCTTCACTATGTTTAGACATCAGCGGTAGCGTTTCTGTGTGTAAATGTTGCAGTGCACACACACAGTCACATTTGTTTGGTGGCCAGTAGTTTGGTATGCCTTCATACCATTGCTATTTCTTCCCTGGAGAAACACAGTAAATGGTCTTTTCAGGTGTAGACTCCAGTGCTATAGTGATGGACAGCTTTGTCAAAAGTTGTCTTCAAGTTCAATTGCTAATCGAAGAGAGTTGAGACAGCGCTGCAGATTTGCCTTGTGCTGCTGGGAAAGTCTTTTGCAGATGTTTCTGCTGGTCTTAATAAAGAGGATCGTTGCTGATTCAGCATGGCTGGTGCAGGGCTGGACCCGCTGGTCTGTTCCAGCTGCTCTGCATGCCCTGCCAATGCAAACCAGCTGCGGGTCTGGCTTAACTCAGCTGGGCTTTATGGCTCTTCTGCATCCCGGGAACAGTGTGAAGTGTCTGAAGCATGCCAGCTAATCTGGCCTATTGGTGAACCATTATAAATGGCTTGTTTTCTTAGTGTTCTTCACGTGTAACTTTATAGCTAAATCTATAGGAATGGAGTAGATTGTATCACTTAAAGGCAGATTTTATGTTCTAAAGTGAACTGTCTGTAAAATTTGAGCTTTTTTAAGTCAGTTTTTTTTTCTGTGACTGAAATTGAACTATTAAATTATATATTGCTCCTCTGCACTATTATAAATTACTGAGATTACTATTGCAAGTCCTTACTGCTAGATGAAAGAATTATTAGTCTTTGCGACTAAAGAGGCAAGCTTTATTTTTTATATTGCCAAAAGTGAGCTCAGCTCTTATTCTAAATACAGTGATTTCCTTCTAGTTTGCTAAGGATTTATGTGATACTTGTGGTATTACCAATATTGTCTGCAATTTATTGATTGAAAATATTTTGGAGATCTGGAGAAATCCACAAGCCAGTATTTTTCTTCTGTTTGTAGTAAGATGTATGATTTAAATAATATTTGCCTACCTTAGGTATCATGGTGAATATTAAAAGCACTCTGCAAACATTAATCCATAATTGTGTTATTCTATGCTTAGGAATATTTTTGTTCATCTGCCTCTTCGGCTGAGGCTCTTATGGTATTGAGTGTGTTTGTGTGTACTTTTTAGGAGACAATATTGTACAGTGGAAGTATAACAGAAGGGTCATTGCACCTTCGTGATAGACAAGTGTGCCTGTAGTTTTTCAGAACTCAGAAATGTTGCTCTTCATATAGAAATATTTTGTATAAAGATTATGGGATAATTTATGAAAAAAAAACCCCAAACTTTCAGATAACCATGTTGACATTCAAGTCAAAAATTGCATTCCTCCGATCAGGTGTAGAATGAGACAAAAAAAATGACAGAATTTGCAAAGTTTTTCTAGACTTTGAGATGAAACACCAAAGAATTAATTACTGCCTCCTATTAATTAAGATAACAATGCAGAGCCCTTCATTAGAAGCATAGGGAAAGTTCTTCCTTGGTCCTTGGAGAGAATATTATATGCAAGGCCTGTTGTGTGGGTTGCAAGGTGTCACTGGAATTTATATGCATTACTTGTCTAATTGCAGTAAATGTAGCATGTCCAGATAGGTTTAAAAGTTGGATGGCTGTTTGTTACCTGCTAGAAATCACTTGAAACCTTGCTACTCAGAGGCAGCTGTTCACAGGTCCTTCACCTCTCCCCAGAGAGAGCTGGAAGACTCTGTTGTTGGACCCTGTCTTTTATGGCAGAAGCAGTAAACATGACAGGTTGTTTGGGAGCCATCTGTTTTAAAATGGTTGCTGCTTTGTATGCAGCAATGAACTTGAGATCAGTTTTCTGTCTGTCTTCAGCGTAACAGCCTTGTTTGGTGTCACAACAGGTGGAAGTTGATGGGATGAAACTAAACGTGACCAGCGAGTGGAACCTGGCTTCACCCTTGCTGTCTGTCACCATTGATGGCACTCTGAGGACTGTACAGGTAAATTCAACAGCACTTTGCTTTGTAGAGCTGCAAGAGCTACATGCTTTTAGATACACAAATACTGTGGGTGCATGGGGACTAAAGTATGCTGTAAAAATGATGTTAATGCTGTGCAGCTGCTGTAATCTTGCCCTGCTATTTTGAATGCATCCAGAACATCAGTGAGGTGAACTCCTCGAGAGCTGCTTGGACGGCTTAATATTTTTCAAATGTCATTCATTTGAACAGCCACTTATTTTAGTCAGAAATTTACCCCATTCCTGATATTAATAGCTCTAAGGAGCTATGGTTTCTTGAGAAATATTTTTAAAAACTAAAGAATTACTATTTACAGAAAGCAAAATTATTTTCTGAAATAAATTTTAAAAATTAATTTAATAAAATTATTATTTGGAAAGAAGAAAGTAGAAAATACCCAAAACCTGCATGGTTCTGACAAAAGAGGGCTAAACAGATTAACATAGGTGTAGAGTCTTTCCTTCTGATCAATGGAGTGTTTGAAAACAGCTGGGAACAAAATGATCTCTCTAAGCGTCTTGTCAATTTTCTGAAGGTAATGCTGGTCAGGATTTACATATTTGTTGAGAAACCTTTTATTAATATCTATCTGCTCAGCTGGGAAATCAATGAAAGAAAATTTCAGAACTTTGGAATGATTCAAAGTATTTTTCTATGTTCCGTATTGTCTTTTATATACATTTATCACTGATATCATAATCAGATTTTTGTTGTTAATTCACAATATGTGCTTTTATTTCTTGTTGCTGTATTTTCACCCCAGTAAATTTCCCAAATGAAAATGTTGCCTTTCCTATGACTGAATTTAGAAGACTGCAACTTTATGAAAATAAATATTTTATTTTTCAAGGGTGGTATTGCCTGAGAGTGAAATTTTCACTACTTCCCCAGATAATTTCTGGACTTAATTTTGGTAGATTTATTGGAAGGTTAATGGCATCTTGAGGTTGCATATCTAAAATAATTTTGCACCCTAAATGGTAGTTTTGCTTTCTAATACTGAACCATTTTGCTGACATTTTATAAAGTACATAATTCCTAATAACAAACAGGAAACAATACTAATGTGTGAACATACAAAATCTTTTTAGGAGAAAAGTGTTGTTTGGTATGAATGATGGTATCTTGAGTGCCCTATTTCAAACTATTGGGACATATACATAATAATTATATAACATTATGCAGCTCTCTGAGTATAACTAATAATAGTAAGACCAGTTAACCAAAAATGTAATATTTGCTCTGGCACATAAATTTAGTTTCAAAATTAATGATAATCAGATCTGGACGTGCTTTTTGCTAGGAACTGGGCCAGCAGTAGTGTTGCTTGCGCTGCTGGCATATGACCAAACTGTATGAAACACTACATGACTAACCCCAGCAACAAGCAGTGAACTGGATGAATGGTATTCATCCAAAAGAACTTGAAATAAGCATATATATTGTTGCTTTCTGACATATTATCTGTAAGCGTTTTTAGCAAGGTAGCCCAGTAGCTTGAAAAGTTATTAATCTTTTAGTGTATGTATGTAAAATTATGGTAACCTTAAGCTTGACCTCTGATAGCCACTCACTGGAATCTAAATTGTTTTTTTGGTTATATGTTTCTCTAGACTTGCCCCACTGCAAGAACCAAATTAGACAAGTGTATTTCTGTAGGTCAATGTGTCTCCAAAAGCAATTGACCCCCAAGTCTTGAAGTATCTTCTTTCAGCAAGACTTAGCCCTAGAGCCATTTAAGCAACAAATATGGATGAATCAAATAACTCCTGCTGTGCTTTATTAATTTTCAGCCAGTCTAATTTCTCTTCATAGTTGGTTTCATTCTTCTAAATTTGCTCAACCAAACGCAGTGTCTGCAAACAGTATATTTCTTTGTAGGTTTGATGTATGCACCTTCGGCTCGATCCGTCAGTCTGGCCCCAATCCAGCAAAGCACTTAAGCGCAGAAGCAGGAAATAAATAATTTTAAAATGTATTTATGTAAATTATAGTCTAGACATTCAAATTGTTGCATATCTGCCGCACATATAAAAATCGGTAATTAGGCATGCTCGTCTCTCCCTGCTCCTCTGCTCGATTGAGGATCGGTGTGGATCGGCGCAGAAGCAGAGTGTAAGGTTGGGAAGGCCTCCAGGCTTCCTAAGGCCCCCTCTGGACAGAGGAAGAAGGTTCCGGAGCTGCTGGCAGAGGTGGGTGTCCTGGTCACTGCCAGCGCAGGGCTGAGCGGGGCCCACGCGGCCGCGCAGCAGCCCTGTCCCTGTGGCGGCGGCGGCGACACCACAGGAACAAGGCTGCTGCGCGGCCGCGTGGGCCCCGTGTGTGCAGCGCCTGGGCCTGGACACCGATTCCATCACTTTCTCATTCTTGTTTTGCAATTCTTCGTCTGGTCCCAGTTGCTCAGCATTTTCTCCACTCGGACTAGGCCGTATTTCCCATCTGAGGAGTCTGAATTTAACACAGCGTGAAGTGTGCAGTTTTGTTTTTGAAGTACAGAGGTACCAAGCAAACTGCAGTTCGTGTGTGCAGGAATAGAATCACAGAATCCTTAAGGTTGGAAGGGTCCTCTAGAGATCATCTAGTCCAACCCCCCTGCTCCAGCAAGGACATGTGCATGTGGCACAGGGTGGCATCCAGGCGGGTTTGGAAGATCTTCAGAGAAGGAGACTCCACAGCCTCTCTGGGCACCCTGTTCCAGGGCTCTGTCACCCTCTCTGTCAAGACATTTTTCCTTATCATCTCAAGTCCCAGAATACTTTTCCAAAATTGTTTTTCATACCAGTTTCCAAAGATTTCAATGGCTCTGGAACTTGACTTACTGTGAATTCAAAATCTACTTTTGCAGAAAATTAGAGAAGTAACTATAGGCATGTTGTTACAATACGTCTCCGTGAACATTTAAATTTGAAGAGCTCTTGTAAAAAGATCTTGTAAAATTGAAATCATGGATCCCAAGCTTCAAATATTTTAGTGATTGAAACAGAGAAAGCAGCTTCGCCCGCTTACGTTGAGAAATTAAGTGATGGCATCACTTACTATTTTTTAGTGTATTTATTACATCAAAAATGCAGCAGGAGGAACACACTCTGCAACTTAGGATATGGCAAAGTATGTAATTCTCGGATATATATTTTTATTATTTTGGTTTGCAATAGCAGAAAAAAATGAAATGCTATACATTATAAAGCCTTTACTCTTGGGTAATGCCTGCCAGGTATTTATCTAAACCAAAGATTTGTTTCTTTCAACCCCATGGAGACTTTTTTCAATCATATGTCTAATTAAACAAAATGTACCTACTTTTATTTATTTATACTGTTTTGAAAGCTTAGAAATAATCTGAAATAATAATAAATTGTATAGATTCCTGGTCCAAGGTACCATTGCTTCAGCACACTCATTTTTTTTTTAATTCTGGAAACGACTTTGGAAAAAAATTTGGGAGCAGGATGTGCGAAGGTTGCTCAACAGTCTCTTCTTTTAAGCCGTGCAGCATTCAGCACATATCTTGGTATTGTCATCTATCCATGATTTCATAATTATTTTTGCTAGGTCGTGTCTAGAACAGGGAAAAACAGAACGCTTTACCAACATAACCAACAGTCTGGTTTTTAGAAAGCCTCAGGGATTGTGGCTACATGTAACACTACTTGTTAAGTAAGCGAGAGACAGAGAGTGGGCCCCTGCACTGGATGCCTGGATTAATTGTTTGCCTGGATTAATTGTTAACTCGCTCACTAGCTTGCTTTTGGCCTCTTCCAGTTATGGATATCTTGGACAAATCTGGTATAGACTCATAGCCAGTGTTGTAGACCTGCAGACAGTCATTGCTGTGTGGCTTTAGGGCCACATGTTAGTCTGTGTCCTCCTTTATTCTGCAGTGTAGAAATAGCCTCACAGGCTGCCTGAGCTTCCCTGCTTGCTCCTCCAGCCCCAGTCATGGGAGGGAGTAGAGTGCAACCATGGAAGTATAAAAATGATCAGTGGATTGAATACACAGAAACTGATTTTTTTTTTTTTTTTTTTTTGCCCTCCTTGACACTCTTGGCATTTGAGGCAAGTACCGTCAAGGTCCCTCATATCCCAGGTAAAAGACACACAAGAGCCCTTGATGTACAGTTGGTTTTACTGCAATACGTGTTGCTTTGTGACACTTCTCAGTACTAGAGAACTGTTTGTTGTGTAGAAGCCCATCTTTGGTGAGCTTTGTTGCTCTCTGAAAGTTTTCCATTTGTGTTTTATATTTTTGAGCTGTGGTTGATATTAAAAGCATGGGGAAAGCATAGACTGCTTACATAACATAATTGTATTCCCTGATTTGTTATCAGTTCACATTATTAATTCCTAATGTTTCATTTGATTTTTTTTGACCAAAACCAGGAATGGAGCTGATGTTTATGTTGAATTATCTATTAAAATCCCGAGAGGTTACTTCTGGGTGATAGCAGCTGGGGAGAGGAGGGAGCACAGAAGCGCATGGACCTAATCATCATGCCTTAGATTATCTATGAATGATTTAGTGCTTATCTCATAGGTGCACTTGGGAAGACCTGAGCTTTCTGCTTTCATAATTAAAGAATTCATCTAGCTGAGTTTGTGGAAGTCTTCTGTGCAAGAAAATCAATAATTGTACCACTCGGTCTTGCTGTTTGGTCACAGATAGCCTTAAAAAAAAAAGGAAAAACAATATCTCCTGTATTTGTAGGAGCTGTAAAAAAAAAGGGGGGGGATAATGTATAAATATATGCTGGCCCTTTTTGGTGGTTCTTGCTGTAATTGCTGATAACGTGTATTCAAGCAAAAATATGCTGAACAAAATCACCTCCAAATCTATATGAAGCCTGTAGGACAGCAGTATTCCAGCTTAAGGGACAGAACCTTTAAAAATATCAGATATCCCTTACTGTCACAAAAGACTATTTGTCTATAGTGTCTTAAATAGCAAGTTCCAAAGTCTCCTGAGAGGTCTCCAGTTTGACTCCAGCCTGACTCAGCACCCTTGTTCATGACTGAATAGAGAACTTGTCAAAAGATGGAGAGAATGCAGAGAAGTAAAAATGATGAAAATATATATACTATATATATATGTATTTTAATTGAGCAGCTGAAGCAGAAGGCACATACCACTACTCATGAAAAGGAATTTTTCTCATCCTGGAAGGAAATGAGTGATCAACTGCTATGCCCACCCAGTCCCTCTGGAATTGATTGTCCCTTTTTCAGAGAGAGGTCTCCCCCAATAAAGCTGAGTCTACAGATAAAATACTTCTCACCCTCTTTAACCTAATGGGATTAACAATCTCCTGTGCTGCTCAAGGGCTTGATCAAATAATGTTAACTATCGCAATACATTATGCTACTCTTTCTTTTTCCCCCCAAATTTTATTGACTGGCACTATTCAGGTTGAATAGCTATAATGGATCTGTACATATCCAAAGATGAAAGCACTGTATTAAGTTATTGACAGGCATCAGAATATGGAGCTCCCAGAGAGAGTCCAGCGCAGGACTACGAGGATGATCAGGGGCCTGGAACATCTGCCCTATGAGGAGAGGCTGAGGGAGCTGGGCCTGTTCAGCCTGGAGAAGAGAAGGCTGAGAAGGGGATCTGATCAGTGTCTGTAAGTACCTCAAGGGAGGCAGTGAGGAGGATGGTGCTGGCCTCTTTTCAGTGGTGGCCACTGACAGAACTAGAGGAAACGTCCACAAACTGAAGCATCAAAAGTTCCACAGGAACTTAAGGAAAATTTTCTTGACAGTGAGGGTGACAGAGCACTGGAACAGGCTGCCCAGAGAGGTTGTGGAGTCTCCTTCTCTGGAGATCTTCAAAACCCGCTTGGATGAAATCCTGTGCCACGTGCTCTAGGTGACCCTGCGTGTGCAGGGGGGTTGGACTAGATGACCTCTAGAGGTCCCTTCCAACCTTAAGCATTCTATGATTCTATGATAACACCTAAGCCTTCAAACACAAGGAGTGGTTCTCTATAATGCATTTAAAGGGCAAAAAAGAAAGAAAAAGAGGGTCATCAAAGAGGCAAAGCGACTGTGGATCTTGCAAAGAATCTGTCTCAGAGCAGTGATAAACCTTATCAGATCCACGCTCACGTGGTGGCTTATCTGTAGTGCCCACCTGAAAGAGCAGAACATATCACAGTGTGTCAAACTAAGGGTAAAGTGTCCCACTGTTTTACTCCATTATATTTTTGAGACAACACAACAGCAGCAAAAGTTTAATAGGCCACAAGGAGAATTAACTCTCTGCAGATATTGTAATTGTAAATAATGGGTAAATATCTTAGTATTTATTCCTTACCAGCATCAAATAAATAGCCTTCTCTCTGACTCTTTTTTTTATAAACCTTATCTTTCACTGGTTTATGTTATCTATCTCAAGAGAATTAAATGGGCATGTGGGCATTAGAATGAAGATGCTATGTATACAAGCAGTACAGCAGTATTATTAATATTAAACATCTGCATGTCAATAAGGTGATGAAGAAGCAGCAATTTCTCACATAAAGAAATACTTAGCAGGACCTGTGTTTCCTTTTTTTTTTTTTCCCTGATTTTTGGAGGACAGAAGCTCCCAAGCACCTACTGTAATTGAAGCCAGGCATTAAGGGAGAAGTTCTTTTAAAAGAAGTGGTGTGGTGTCTCAGCCACTTACAGGGGAGCAAGCACCATTTCTCTGTGGGGATGTGCTCTGTAAGCTGTCATGCTCTGTTTTGGGTCCCTGTTTGTACTGAGTTTGGGAATAGATCCCATTTAGTCCCTGGAAGAAGGCTTCAAATAGCTTGCAAGAGGTGCTAGGGATAGGCCAACATCTTAGCATCCTAGCAGGGTTCATTTTAAGGGAAAGAGTATTTCCTCTTTGTACCATTTAGGCCAGAAGAAATGCTCGACATGTCAAAATATTTCATACACTGTAGGACTTGATCATGTCATTCCCCACTGGGTGACTGCTGTCCTTACAGGAAACTGGGGGAATGTGGACCTGCCTGCAGGAGGAGCAACTAGTGGAGGCTTCATTTACTTTTAACGTGCAGTCTAGAGCTGCTAAAGGCCAGGTGAAGAGCAGCCCACAATATTGAGCTAAGTTTCCTTCTACAGCTTAGTGCACTAAGGAGAAGAAATGATGGCCCCATCAGTGCAGAGCACTAAGCTGTGACAAAAGTTGAGTTATCAGCAAAGTGGCAAGGTTTGCAGGGCTGTCCGAATCTGAGCAATGCAGATGGGCACAGTCCTCAGCGTGCAGGATAGCCTGGTGCGGTAGGTAGCCTGCCTGCACGTGGGCAGTCCAGCATCTCCCTCAAACCTCTCACACGGGCTGGGGCTCCACACAGAGGGGCTGCAGAAGTCGGTGGCAGCTGCTGCCACGTGAGGCCTGGGGCGATGCCCACGTGAAACTTTGCAAAACTCCCTTGCTGGAGTCCCTGGAGTTGAATTTTGCACTGTAGAAAGGAGCACTGGAATGAAGTTGTGCTTTTTTGGAGATTTCCTACTGAAGAGCAGAGGTTCTGGAGGAAGGGATAGTCAGATAAAGCCAAACCAATCTCCACATTTTAACAAGTAGATGACTTCACGGTTTCACAGCCACTTCTTCCACGTTTTCCTCCTCTCTGACCTAACCTTGAGGTGCTGAAGATGGAATGACTTAGTTGTATGATGGAGGTTGTCAGATGTCCAAGTACACTAATGTACACAAAATCTCATAGATGAATTGCAGCTGAATCTACCATAACTTTACAAGTTAAAATATTGTTTTTCTTCCCAGCTTTCTTGCTGTGTAAATTTTTATTTTATTTTATTTTATTTTATTTTATTTTATTTTATTTTATTTTATTTTATTTTATTTTATTTTATTTTATTTTATTTTATTTTATTTTATTTCATTTCATTTCATTTCATTTTATTTTTTAATCCTTTCTGGGTATGATTGTGCTCGATTCCTGTTTTCAAGAATTTACAGATTTTGGCCAGTAAGAGGCTATCATTCTTCACTTAAAAACTATGGCATAAAATTTTCCGAAGTACCAGTAATTTAGATGAAGCAATAGAGGCTGCCAGGACTTCTGCAGTCCAAAAAGTAGAACCTTAGCGGGAAGCCACACAGTATTTCACTCAAAATTTATCTATAGTTTTTTTTTTTTTTTAATAGACCTGTACATTTTGCCCTGGTGTTAATGCAGTTATGTCAGGGCTTGCAAAAACTAGAGCTGGCCAAGTGGCAGACTTACAGTCTTTACATTTTCTGTAAAAAAAAAAAAAAAAAAAAAAAAAAAAAAGATCCCCAGCTTTAGTTTCAATAAATGAAGGACATGTACAATAGCTGAAGACATGTGTGTTTGGGAAACTTTAATACATTATTTCCTGTTAGCAAATACTCATTTTGATTTCAGATGTTACTTTTTCATGTGGAAGCAAAGGGACAAGCTGCTTTTGGTGCATTTTCAACCTCTTTGTTTTGGTCTCCTTCCTTCCTTGCAGCTGCTCACATGAAGCAGCTAGGAGAGCCCACAATATTGGAAGATTTGTGGAAAATACTCTGCGATTTTGTTATTGTCTAATAACATCTGTGTCTGTTTAGAATCTCTTTTGATAATGTATATTTTGTATTTGGGTGAGCTGCTTTATCCAGCTTCACATAAAGGTTGTTATCAGTTTTATCTAGAAGTACTCATCCGCTGCAGCCCTAATACAAAGCTGGCTGTAACCCTACTGCATCTTACAATGAATAGATCATTGACACCCAGCTAAGTGGAAATAATTTTCTATGGCAATGCGGAAGAATTTAAAGCCACATCACACTAACCTCTGGTAATTTACTGGGATTTTGCAGATTAAATTGGTTATTTGTGAAATGATTGCAATGTAGCACGTAGTTAGGATGGAGCAGGAAACTCAAACACGTTTTTTGCGGGACTGTGTACACTTGTTCCTTTTGATATGCCTGCGTAAGCATTCTGTGTTTGTATGTACATAGCATATGCAGTATAATAAAACTGATGCATATTAAAATACATGTAATGTTTAGGCAACAGTTATGCATTTGATAGTTTTGACACTGCAGATGGAGTTCTTGAACTTTTTATTTCACTTTTTTCAAATTTGATTTAGCTTGCTCCTTTCTCCTAGTAGAAGAAAAAAGCTTCATGCTTTTAACTAATATAATGTTAATTAAGTTTGTCTTTGTCAGTTGAATGAACCAGGAGAAGGTCAGTTGCATCTAAGAGCTTGTGATTAATGCCAACATTGTGATCTTACTGTACTCACAGGTAATGGTATGGTCCAGCTTTGACTTTGTTAAAATGGTAGCCTTGCCTCACTTTTCAGCATGAACCTCTGGTAAATATTTTGCAAATTATTAGGGAAACAATGGCAATGCATATAATTACCTCTTCTCTTTTGGTTCGTCTCTTTGACTGTTTTCCTGCTATCACATGTAATATGAAACCGTCTATTAGGAGGTATAGAGTATGTAAATATCTAACTTAGGAACAATAAGTGGAGACCAGGGGACTCGTCCTTTCTCTAAAGAGGTGGCAAATAAAAGAATAATTGTTAGCCACGTCCTTTCATTTTCTTGCAAACATCAATTACATTTACAAGTCTCAGAAACACCAGCCCACCAGTGGAACAGAAATGGCTCCTTTCAATATGCCTCAAGAAATCTAATCACATTTAACAGCTGAAATTTATTTACAACTGTAATTTGAAACATTAATTATGATAATGTGCTGACTTCTTTTGTAATACAGTTCTCAAAAGCCTGGCAGTTCTCCTTTTGGTCTTGGTGTAACATATGTTTTGTGACTTGGAGAATTTCTCTACCTATCTTTCTTGTTTTTGCCTTTTTGAAATGTGCCCAGAAGGAAAATGTCTTTCCCCCTTCTGTGTTTGTTAACGCTTTTCCTTGCTGTCCCCATTGTTTTTTTTCCCTACCATGAGTTCTCAATTCTGGGGATGTATCTGAGTGCTTACAGTGACTTGTGATACATCTGCCAGATGAATGTGGTGCTTCGCGTTTTGGACGCCGGGTGAGCGGCGGCCGCGCGGACTCCTCACTCTTCACACGCTCTTCAGCAGCGGGAGCCTGGGGGAGAGGGTGGTTATATCCCTGCCTTCTTTCGTGTGATTTTAGAAAGGAGCCTTTTTGAGATAGATTTAGCAAGCTGTAAGTTAAATATATATCTGTTTTTGAAAGGACTCAGTAATTGCTATGCGAGCATACTCCCCTGCGAGCAAGGGCAGTCTGTGTGAGGAGGCACTTTCACCATCGCCGCCTTAGTTGTGAAAAAATAAGGCAAGCTGTCAAGATACCTGGCTTTGCTCTGAGAACCTTTAAAGCAAATGAGAAAAGGGCTTTATTTTTGTTTTTCTTGTTTTGTTTTTTAGAGTTGTGTTTTTCTGTGTGCAGGGAGATTAGCCAAAAAAAAAAAAGTGGAATTTTTATTAGGACATGAAAAGGTCTCTAATGACCCTTGAAAGTGGACAAAAGGGTAGCACAATAAGTGACAGAGCTCTAACGAGGGTGGAGGGCATTCCAGGAAAAAAAGAAATTAAATCCTTTAATTTTTTTCGGCTTGCCATTTTCTGACAGCTTATCAAGTGGTCGGGACTTGTTTGTTTTGGCATTCGGCTCATTCATTGTAGGCAGCCGGGACTTTGTTCTTCTTTGTGGTTTCCAAAACCTGATTGTGTTTATCCTCGGCTGTGGGAAAAGTGTATATTCCTGTTTCCTTTATAAAAGTAAACGTCAGGTTTTGTATGAAATTTTATTTCCCATATTTTCCATTCCACTAATCATCATTGTTGAAATATGTCAGGCTTTGGCACATCACCCTTTGTTTTCATATGATTGTACAGATTGTGGTGTCAGTGTGTGACCCGTTAAGTCAAAAAATAAGCATGTTTGGGCTGTAGTAATTATTACTTCATAAAATGTAGCCAAAGAACGGGCATCATTATGAAAAGGGGATTCAGATTTAATTTACTGATGTTTAAATTCTTTGTAGGGTTTTCTAGCTATTGTTATGTGCCGTTTTCTCACTTAGCCTAGAGAAGACAATACTAAAAACAAGAACTATAGTCTTCAGATACCTGAAGTGTGGTGATAAAAAGAAAGGGAATTATCTGTGAGGAATAAGGGGAGAATGGAGAGACTTTGGGTATAGTAAGGGATATTTTTGTCAGATATTTGGAAGAAACTTTCTAATAGTGAGGATGCTGAATGCTGGGCTACCTTCTCATGGGAGTGTGACATCTCTGCACCTGGAGGATTTTAAGAGGAGGTCAGACACACGCTATTTGGGAGCGACTTAGATGTGTTTGATTCTGCCTGAGATGCTAGACTAGAGAGAGGGGGTCTCGAGATGATTTGCAGCCCCATTCCTAGGACTCTTTGTCCTTAAAGTGCTGTTTCAGTCTGCTGTCTCAGTGCAGCGGTTTGCATTTTATCCCCACCTTCTCAAACCTGGGCTCCTGGCTTTGCCTGTGTCACCGTGCAAGCGTTAGAGCTGCGCTCTGTGGTCGGGGCCCTGAGTGTGGTGAGTTAGCAGCACTATGGAGAAGGGACAAAAGGCTTTTCACAGGAAGACAGGAGAAGATTCACAAAAAGGAAGTACACATTGGGGTGTTTCCCATGTTTAGATGATAATATTATATCAATAACATATTTTCTTTTGTATTGTCTCATGGCTTACTGACAATATAATATCTGAAGGATGTTTAGAAACTTCAGCTTACAGAGTGGGTATTCAAACATTTTATAAGGTCGTTGTTTTCTCTTTTTCTCAAAGTGACCTCATTGGAGGTTTGCATTTTAAAAAGAGATTAAAATGGTGCTTTCATTACAACAGAATGAAGATAATACTAAATGTAAACATTAAGAAGACAGGATCACAGATATTTAGGGATGGCAAAAGCCTCGTTATTCAAAACATCAATCATTCTGCAAGCCCAAAATTGTTCTGTGATACATGGTCACATTTGTTTTCCTCCTTCAAAGTAAATTTTATAGAATCGGCTGAAGCTAAAACAAAACCTGAGTTTGAACTATTTTTTTACACTCTTTGAGGAAATTTTTATATTTGATTACTTTCATTTTGTGTACTAGATTAGTTTTGATTAGTTTGAGAGCAATGGACACGCAGAAAATGAAATTTCAGATTGCTAACAAGCCTCTAATTAGTTTCTACATCTGTTTCTTTCAGCGCCTTTCTCGAGATGCATCTGGAAACCTAAGCATTCAGTTTCTTGGCACAGTGGTAAGTACAGATGACCACCACCAAGAATTGTGTTGATAGAAGACTCTAATGTAAACAGTAGATAGATAAATGACAGTGGCAGCATGTTTAAGCTTGTGTTTGTGAATATGGGTTTTACACAGAAACGTTCAGAGCTTGAAAGCACATCTCTAAAGCTAACTTTCAATGAATGGTGCACAGCATCTGCTTTCTGCATCTCAATGGATTTGAGCCTGTCTCTGCTTCATTGACAAGCAGTTAGGAAGAACAAGGTACAGACGTGTAATTTTATTGCCGGGTTCTCAAGTTTTGGTCCATTTCTCTTTTGGTCCATTTCTTTCCCAGCATTCTAACTTTCTGATACTTATTGCTTCATCATGCTGTGAACCCTCACATCCCAAAGGTCTGTTGCTAACCATCTTATACAAAAAATGCCTGTTTAGTGATGCAACATGTTCTGTCCCTTCCTCTCTAGCCTCTAGAGAGGCTCTGTAGTCTCTCTAGCTCTGTAGTCCAGCCAGATTTTTTTGCTGTGGAGAAGTAGATTTAAAATTCTATTCAGATCTTGGACCATTTGACCAAACTTATTCCATAAAACAGATATTCATCTGCTATTTTCATCTGCTATTATCCTGAACAATCATATATAATGCCAAAGTTTTGTTTTATCTGATGGATGCTTGGAAACATGTGTGATTGAAGCAACACCTTAATTCCATGAGTTGCATGATTCAAATGGTATTAAAGTGCTGTCACTGTATTTTTCCTCATGCACTTAAGAATACTTTTGAAGATTAAATAAAATTTAGGTATCCTTTAAAGTAAGCAGTCTTGATTGCTGCTAACAGGTCTTTTAGTGACATTAACAGTGAAAAGCCTTTCAATGAAAAGGTCTCTATAGAGCTTAGTCCTGACATCTCCATGCCCTATGTATTCTGGACAAAAACAGATTAAGATTGCATGTGACAATGCTTTCATTTTTTTTGCTTGTGAATAGTTTCTTCTACAAGTGCTGCAAAGCCATTTTGGGGAGGTGTAATAAGTGAAGGTTAAACTTGATAAGAGTACATGTAGACTTGCACGTTCTTTTCTGAAGATGAAGAGTGCCCTAATATTTTTTTCTTTAAATATGCATACATATGTATTAATTTGTGTATGTGCGTGTGTGTGTGTGTCTCATTCAAACAGAGTGGTAGTTACAAATAGAAATTAAAAAAGTAAGCTTGGAGGCAGCAGTGTGCCCTCGTGGCCAAGAAGGCCAATGGGATCCTGGGCTGCATTAAGAAGAGCGTCTCCAGCAGGTCGAGGGAGGTGATCCTGCCCCTCTACTCAGTCCTGATGTGGCCGCATCTGGAGTATTGTGTCCAGTTCTGGGCTCCACAGTACAAGAGGGATGTGGAGCTGCTGGAGAGAGTCCAGCGCAGGGCCACAAGGATGATCAGGGGGCCTGGAGCATCTGCCCTATGAGGAGAGGCTGAGGGAGCTGGGCCTGTTCAGCCTGGAGAAGAGAAGGCTGAGAAGGGGACCTGATCAGTGTATTTAAGTACCTCAAGGGAGGCAGTGAGGAGGATGGTGCTGGCCTCTTTTCACTGGTGGCCACTGACAGAACTAGAGGTAATGGCCACAGCATCAAAAGTTCCACAGGAACTTAAGGAAAATTTTCTTGACAGTGAGGGTGACAGAGCCCTGGATCAGGCTGCCCAGAGAGGTTGTGGAGTCTCCTCTGGAGATCTTCCAAACCCACCTGGATGCCACCCTGTGCCATGTGCTCTAGGTGTCCCTGCTGGAGCAGGGGGGTTGGACTAGGTGATCTCTAGAGGTCCCTTCCAACCTTAAGGATTCTGTGATTTGAGATGTTGCTTCCTCCAGCACAGGCAAGGTTGCTGCTATCTGATCCAGTAGCCTTCTGTGATTAGAAAGTAATTACTCCAAGCAGATAAGATATAAACACCAATGCAGCTTGGTAAGGGAATGCTGAAAATATCTTATTAATCAACACCCTGTAGATAGGTGCTGCAATGCTGAGAAAATTCTAATTAGATGTTTATTTAGTGACATTAAAAATAACTTTTTTTAAGTGACATGTAAAAACATTGCTTATTCATACATTAGAAATGTCACAGAGCCCCCCCTTAAGGATTAAAACTTTTGTGCTAGATCATACACAAAGGGAAAACAAAGCAAAAGAGGCTGTGGTTTTGATTTACTTTTACTGTTAGGAAATTGGTGATAAAACAGCTAAAACATAGATATACTGACACGTGTAACAGCTAGCTATATATCAAATCTGACTAGCTGGCTCACATGATGTTTATTCCATCCTAGTTATTTGGAGAAATCCAGTAAGTGATTAACACTAAATTTCTCAAGTGAGCTCGAAGGAAAAGCCCATAGTGCGTTATTCACTGGCTGTGATTTAATATAAATTATGTGTATATGTGGCTGGTTAAATCCAGAGAGAGAACTTCAGTGAGCAGGGTGGAGAAGCAGTAATAATTCCGCTTCTCAGGCTCTTTGCTTTGTGTTCAGAAGCAGAAATAGTGGCTGGGATCTTCCAGAGCAGTGGACAGCACCAAGGTTTGTCCAGGTTGAAGGCAGAGGGTTCCAGAAATTCTTTCACAGAGGGTTTGGTCTGGCGCCTGTTTTCCCACAAAGTCCAGTCCAGACTGTGTGGCCACATTCCCCTCAGTTCTAGCCTGCTGGGCTTATCCTCCTCTTTTTCCTTGAAAGGGACTTATTTCTTTTATCTTAACTTGTTTCCTGCTTTCTTAGGACTTGAACATACTGCCCTTGATTTAGACAAGTGATGGGGCAAGAAGAGCTTTTCTCTACAATAATTTCCTCGACATCTTGTCTACACATACAGATCTACGTAGTCTTATATGCGCATACCCGAGTGTGTGTGTGTGTGTACACATATGCAAAAAATGTAAATGATCAGTCAAAAAAGATCGGTGTCTTCAGTGAAGACACTCAGATTGTTTGCTCACCCTTATGTGTGTTTTATTAAGCCTTTACTAACATGAAAGTGCAGTCAAGACGATCAAGACATGTAAAAGGAATATTTAGCAGTAGGAAACTCTAGTTTCTCATTGGTATTATATTGTGTTATTATGAATGAAATCACTTTGTAAAAGTAGTGCTCTGCTCTTTTTTTTAAAAAATTATTTTTTCTTAGAAGAAGCTATGGGTAGCTTTGAGCTGCGTTACTTGTGACAGGGGCAAATTTTGATGATGCTTTAGTGGTGGCAAGCAGCATGGTGCTACAGTGTACACACCACCGACCTGTCCCTCAAAACGTATTTTTAGAACCAGCTGATCGCAGCTCCCTGGCTTATCAGAAGGGCATCAGCTTAGATAAACAGGTTTGCTTGATTTTTTGACATCAGACAATGGAAGCAGTTCTGCTACTGGATTTTGATAAGACCCAAGCCTGTGCTTCAGGAAGCAGTTGACATGCTGAGGAGAAGTGAAAGGTATGCATCTCTGCTGCAAATCTCCTTTGTATCCCATTTAGCTAGCTGAAGGACAGGGCAAACTACATTCCAGCAGAAAGACAGCAGTTTAATATGAGTTCAGCTGCATAACATATGGCAAACATGTGGACAGTAGCACGAATAGTTCTGTTAATGTGGCAGGAAAGATGCATATTTCTGTTGTTTCAAAGGGGAGTGGGAAAAATCATGCTGCTTTTCCCAGTGAAATCACAGCTTTGAATACTTAACCGTTAGCATCGTTCAGGGGTTCTACGTGAGTATTTAATAATGTTTTTATTTGTTTCTGATTGCAACTAGAAATTCTTTGTCACTTGAGCCTTGCTCTTCTCTCCAGATTCTAGTGGCAGCTAGATAGCATATTTTCTGCTGAACTGTTTTCAGTAGAGTTTAAAGAGGTTCACAGATAGTAGGGGAAGGACTCCAATATGCTGTTGGAGAACATAAAAAGATATTTCTGCCCAAAGAGCAAGCAACTTTCATATGCTTTTAGCTGTAAGAATTGGATGATGAATAGGAAACTACACTGATTTGTTTTAATTTTCTTGAGCTGATAACAGTTTGAGCACTGATCTAAATTGTTTCAGAAGGAATCCTGGTTATAATACAGAGGTGTTGCAAGACTGTTTGCATATTGCTTCTCTGTGGTGGGCATGATTAGATATCATGTGGTCACAGAGTAGCTATTCTGGCACTTTCAGTGAGAATTACTCAGATAGTTTATTTGGTAATATCCTTACTATAACACTGAATAATCTTATTGTGCTATATATTCTAAAAAAAAGGAAGTAGGAAAATCTGTGCTTCAGATAAATGTCCAGAACCATCTCCCAAGGCAAAATTGCCTGGAAACAAGAAGGTGGCTCTTTCTGGGCTCCCTAATACGGTATACACAGCTGATATAAGTAGGTTGGTAACAAACAAAAGTCCTATTAAAAAAATACCAGGGTGTAATCACAAAGTCTGTGCTGCTGCCTCTGGCAGATGTTAGTCACATTGCTTCAGTCCCGTCCTCGATGGGTGCTCTTTGCCACCTTCGCTTTGCAAAACATATGCAGTTTTGCTGTAGGTGTGTGCCCTTGGGTGGTTAATGTTATCTAGTTAATACTATGTTTCCTGCAGTATTTTTGACACTTCTTTAAGGTAGCGCAGAGATCCTTTCTCCCAATGCCTCTGGATCTGTAGACTCACACTGAAAGCAGTTGACTTAAGAGAACTAGTCTCTGTCAAGCCTGCGTCTTTACTTACTTAGCATACATTCTAGTGCAACTGTCAGCGTTCAGTATTAATGACTTTTTATTGTTTTTTAGCTGCTGCTGGATAGGTTAGCAAAAGAATATATGATACAGAATCGAGGTTATTCAGTTATCTATATTGTTTTGCAGCTGGTCAGAAATGGACATTTTTATATAGAGGCACTCCTTCACATTTTTACCTTTGCTTCTTGGCTTTTTCGCATGTACGGCAGGCCCAAGAGCTAGATTCCAGGTCAGTGTACTCCTTTACTTCTCTCTGCTGGCTCCTCTTCTCACTCCCTCCTGCCATGATTTGTCTGCTTTTGCTTCAACAGCAAACTTTCAACTTTCCTGTCCTATTTCTGAGGCTCGCAAATTGTCCAGAAACTTTTCCATCTCTTTATAATCTCATCAGCTTCCAGACAGTTTCCTTCTTTTTTCCTTCTTCCTCCATTCTGGTGAAGTCCAATTAAATTGCAATAAAGTTGGGAAGCTTTGACTGTATGAGACTGTGATTTAGCTTACAATGATGAATGTTTAACAATGTGCTTCTTTCACCCTTACAAATCATTGCAGTTAACAGGTTTTCCTTCTTTCTGCATTTCTTTCTATATGTGACACTTCTGAGACTTTTGGTACTGAAGATTTATGCAGACTTTCAAACATTGATTAAAAGCCTGTAAAGGATACAAAGGTTACAGCTATTGGAATATGTGGAGCATTTAACAAGAAGAAAATAAGTATGGTCTATGGTCTAAGAAGTGTTTATTTTGCAAGTTACTGTCTTTTTTTTCTTTTTTTTTTTTTTTTATTCCTCTCTCTCCTCACAAAACTTAAGATCAGGGTCCCTTCTGATCTAAAGGGAGTTCTACTGTTGCAGAGGTTTTTTTTTTTTTTTTTTTTTTTCTTTTCACCCAGCTTCAGAGGCACTGACAACCTACGTGCTTCTAGTAGTAGAGCTACTGTCAGAGGAATTACAATAGCATGGAAAGTGCTACCGGGGAAAGCGTGCATTTGGCTAAGGCAGCATTAACCTCTGCTTGTAGCTTCTGGGCATGGACTGCAAGGATCCTGAGACTTCTGCAGGCTTCTGCAGAAGCAGGTCTTGGATTGTCAGTTAAGATCGCATAAGCAGAGAACAGGTTGTTCAACCTGGGTTTAGCTTGGCAAGGAAGGAGTCTTAGGCCCATCAGGAGAACTGTGGAATAGCTGTGTTTTAGCGCACATGATGTGGATGATCCTGTGTAGCCACACATCTGCCTACAAACGCCCTTCTCATTTTTAATGCCATTATATATTTGCACATTTTTAAGCATAAAGTATAGTGGACATGTTAAAACTGTCAAAAGAACTTGAGAGATTTAGGAATACCAGTGATACTGAAAGCCGCATCATGAAATCACGTGGAATATTTTGGAAATCTTGTTCAAGATTCTTGCCAGAAGGAGGAAAAAGGAAGTGCTTTGCATTCCTTTTGCATTTTGTTTCGTTGACTTAAACCAAGACTTGTGGATCCTAGAGTGGGTGCCACTGGGGGTTTTCAAACTTGGGCTAAGGTGAAGAAGGACATCCCTTTGCTATGAAATAACTTCATCCTCCCAAGTGAAAAAGAGCAGCTCTTAAACTCCTGGATGCCAAAGTTGATTTGGCAGGGATGAGAAAGGAGAGACAGATGACACGGATCTGCAGGAAATTCGGCTCCACTGGTTGCCACTGCCACTGAAGAACTTCTGACCAGCCTTTGGCTGATGCCTGCTCGTCTGAGAGGTACCGGTGTCGAGGTGCCCACGTGCTTCTGGGGTGGCCCTGTGTGCACACACTCACTGGCCAAACATTCCTAATAGAGATAGCTGAATTTATCTACTCTTCTTTCAAATCTGGGCCAAATTAATCAGCAAACTAAAACACTCTATGTGGGGGCATAGGGGAGAATTGGAAGGAATGAGTGGAGATTGACAGGCAGGCAGAAATCAGACTTGCAAACCTTGCTTTCTTACAAAGCCAGTCTGGAAATGGGCTTTTCTTCTGTATTAAGTTGCTGTAATTTATAGAGAAAATGTGTAATGGCATCATAAGCAGGTCAGAATTCCCTAGAATGCCCTTCTGTAATGTTGACACTCTGTAGCATAATGATATTAACATACAATAAATAATACCCTTTCTCTTTCTGAAGAGAAATGGAAAAAAATAAGGTCTTCTGATTTTTCCATACTTCATCTGATAGGTTTTTCTTATTCATCTTGCTAATATTCATTCATACAGCAAGGTTTGACCATGGTTGATTAGCTGGTTACTTTTTGGGATACTAGGTTACAGTAGAGTGTAGCTCAAGTGATTTTATTTAGTAGACTAAGACTTACTGCATTCAGAATAAATTCTTTGTTTTGCAAAAAAAAATTTGAGTGTTGATTTTTTTTCAACCATATCAAAACTGTTACATCATAGTGAAGATCTAGGTTTTTTTTCCTGATGATGATGTCTGTTGCCAAATAACAAGCATATGTGTGGCCTGTGTTTTTAAACAGCTTTTTGATGGCTGCAGCTTTGGCGGATACCCAAGAACCGTTTAGGAGGTATTAATTTATATGGCTTTGAAGCTTAACCGGGGATCTTAATGAAACAAAGGCATGATGAAGTTAGTAAAGCTAATTTAAATCTCTGAAAAATTTAAATTAACTTTTTATTGATAATAAATTTGCTTTGTTTCCCATTAGTCTTCTAGGCTTCAGTGAGATTATCAGTAAAGTAAACATGTTTTACAAAGATTTAACATTAAAAATGCTATTAATATGACCCTTGGTACACCAGCACAATTAGATTTCAAAGTGAGCATTTAGGATGTAACAGCGATTAATGACAACCATCGAAAACAATTTTGAACTCCATCAGTTTAACTCAGGAGGGTAAACTTAATATGATAATTTATCTAGTTGAATTGTATCAGCTTAGCAGGAAAGTATGCAAATATGTGACCCTTACCTAGACTCTAAATGGATGCTGTGCTGATAGATTTATCAGTTCCATTAAAGAACTTTAGGGAACTTTGGAATTTCAGCAATTGTTCCCTTGGAGGCTGAAAACCAAACCTGATATCATACTGGGACCATTCTGGTCTGCATATTTCCATAATTTGCCTTTGCTACTAATATGACAGCAAGACGCAAATAACTGTTTCTAATAATATCAAATGGAGTTGTGGAGGACAGCATTTTAATGTAGCAAAAGACCTCCCCGTGGGGTTGTTATTGCCACTATAGAGCAGCAGTTACACAGTTGCAACAATAGTCTCTTAATTGATTCGTTTAATTAGCAAGAGATGAAGCTTGTGCTGCATCTTGTCATCTGTTATCATGCGGGCGGCTTCGGCGGGCGTCCTCGCGCTTGTCGCACTTGCCGTCCCCGTTTCAGCACGGGAAAAGTCACGTCCCAAACGCATCTCAGCTATAGGTGAACTTCAGTTCTGCTGCTTTGGGTTTGGGCTTGGATTCCTGGTGTGTGGACGCGGCTGGTTTACCAAGGGAACAGCCTCTGCCATGGAGTTTATGACCAAGCATCGTGTCACTGGGGGGGGAAGTCTTAATCCAGATACGCCTGGCATTTCTAACCTAAATATGCAAATCTAAGTATTATAGGAATTGTGGATTATTTGGGGCATCAGTATTGTGCCAGTTGACTAGATTTACTTGGAAGAAATAGGGTCAGATTAGTGAAACTGGCCATCTGCCTTGTGATTGCTTTTTAGTGTCATTTTTGTTTCCAGGCTGGATAAACAATGAGTTGCACGACCACATGGTCCGGTATGGGAAGCATGAGGAAAAGAGGGCATTCTTTGTGGCTGCTTTTCCCCAGAGTAGTGCTGATGAATACAGACCTGTGCGGGGCTTGCTTATGGGGAACAAAGTCATTTTTTGTTCAAGTCCGTTTTACTTAAAATTTAGGTGTGCGTAAATAAATGTATCCTAAAGGTATGTAAAAATACTGGAGCTTCAGTTTGTTTTTTTTCCTCCTTCTCTTGGCTTAGTTTTGTCTTCTGTTCAAGGTTATTCTTCCTTCTGGAAGGAAATATTTCTAGAGGAGGATGAACCTCTTGTTAAATGCTAATTAAGAAAATGAAGGTTACATTGGCATAATTCCATTGTCATAATAGTGACTTAAAATAAAGGATCTCTTATTAATCTAAAATAAATTAGAGTGGGAGGAAAGTGAGTCCATGTCTGTAAAAACACTTGAGATATCTGGTCTTGGTCTATTTTAATTTTTTTTACACCTGTGTATTTTATTTTATTTTATTTTATTTTATTTTATTTTATTTTATTTTATTTTATTTTATTTTATTTTATTTTATTTTATTTTATTTTATTTTTTATTTTTCATTTTATTTTATATTTCATTTTATTTTATTTATTTTTTCACTTGTGTTGGAGATGCCATCTAATTTGGGAGTCCAGTGGTGCTGTCAATCTGTATAGCAAAGGGAAAATGGGCTATTATAGTAGGAATCTCTTTTAGGACAATTTAAACAAAGATTTAGCCTACTTGTCATTAAAGATCCCATGGTAATTTCCACAAGACTCTGAGATCACTTCATGTTCTGAGAGTTTTGGCCAAAGTCCACTTTGTGTAATTACCTTCTGTCTACATAAATCCACACTGCAATTTTTGCTGTATTTGGTACTTTTCACTTCCTATCCTAAATAATTGCAATATTGCCGTACACTGTTCATGCTTATTGTGGGTTGCATCAATAAGTTCAAGTAAAGAGATTTCGCTAAATCACCATAGTGATTTTTTTCCCATCGTTTAACCACTAGTCTAGGAGGAAAGAAAAAAAATTACAAGTAGAATATAGAATTCAGCTCACAGACTAAGCAACCCTAATTTTTGCACTTTACCATTCCATTGCACTTTGGTTGTTTATGAGCTAAAATATCTCTACTGCTAGGGCCATCAGCAAGGGAAAAGGCCAACTCTGAGGCCGTGTCAGAGGTAAAGCTTAACACGGCGCACTGTGCTTTGAAGCAGGTAGGAAGCCAGGACAGGCCTCCGTTATGATGTGCTCAGTTGTCTTTGGTTTGCAATTGTTTCTTTTTTGTTCCCACAACTGAAACCTTTACCTGGGTATTTGTCTCTCATCTCAACTAAAACTGGTCTCAGTTCCTCTTTCTGGATGACTTTCGTGGGATTCAGCGCGTGTGTTTGACAGTCTGCCCCTGCCTTTCTGTGTGTTGTCTCTTTTTTGGTAGGCTTCATTACATCAAATTCAGTCCTTCTGTCTTCAGCATCAAAGCCTTATGTTACTTTGTTCTGCCCTATGTCAATCCACTTGTTTTCATTTGTTCTTTTTTTTCCCGTTGTATTTGTTTTTCCAGTGGTTCTCAGACTGCTCCTATTTGTACCAGTTACATTCTTCTTTATCGAGCTTTTTAGGAACATTTTTTTTTTTTCTAAAAAGATTGATGTGTTGGGAGGAGGGATAGTATGAATCTGGTATTAAACTCACGGTGCAAGCAGCATTTAGGAGAAGCATGAGGATAAAATAAACTGAAAAAAAAAATTGCTGTGCATCAGCAAATCATACAGCTCGTGGAGCTAATTTCCAAGCACTACAGACAGGGAATGCCAGGGACTTTCTTCTAAGACAAATCTGTTGTTTACCTCTACTTGTGTATCCGTCACTGTCCATGGTCCAGCTTACACATTGCTTGTAGAACCTGATATTAACCTTCAGTAGATGTTTTGAAGCTCTGCAAATATTCCCAATGTTCTTTACGGCATGTATGTGAGTAATAGGGGAAATGAATTTACCAAGAAGGAACAGGCAGTTAATTTCACTTGTTGTGAAACTCATGTTCTCTTCTGTGTGCACCGGCAACTGCCAGGTACATTGCAAATTACATTAAAAATATTTCCAGCAGATCTTTCATGTGTGCCTGTTTATCTGAAGAGCAGCAGCGCACACTGCTGCAAGCAGCCCTACTTCATTTCATTCAATACATGTGGTATTTAAAGCCTTTGCCCGTAGCGAGCGGAGGGAAGGTGAAGGGCAGAGCAGTTGTGGTCGGGAGCATCGTGCTTGTGTGATCATCTCCCAGGCACCGGTGTTAGGTCTTGGAAAGCTGCCACGTTGGCAGGGTGCGCAGGAAGTATTAGCGCAGCAAAGTGTGTGAGGAGCAGCAGAACCACAATGAGGTTCTTCCTGCATCTGATGATAATTGTTTGACTGGGGGAGGAGGGAGGAAAGGGAGGCCAGGGCAGCGAAGATGAAAAGGGAAGGCCCGCACTATTGTAAGAGCAGTGAAAACAAACTGCCCTGTGCCAAAGAGCTTCAGTGCAGATGACAGAGCAGGGCCGAGCGGAGCACAGGAATATTCCATCGAGGCTGTGCGGCCCTGTTGGGAGCAAAGCCTTGGTGCTGGAGGTGTTTCCATTGCTACCCTGTTCCCATCCCAGCATCACAGTGATTTCTCTTGACAGGTCCTCCTAACAGCTCTCACTGCTTTCTTTGAGGTCAGTCTTTATGTAGGAGGAAAAACAAAGGTATTTGAGTTTTAAAATACTTACATTAGCCTTAGTCTGTTACAAATCCTTGAGTGTTCCTTGTTTTCTTTTTCTTCTTCTTTTTTTTTTTTTTCTGTTATTTTGTTTCTTTCTCCCTCGGGTTGTCTTGTAGCTATAAAAGAGCCCCAGGGAAGCACTCCCTTCATTTTGCAAGCCCTGTGTTAGCATTTAACAAATACTCTGCAAGCAAAACTATCCAACGTGATCTCTGTACCAAAGCCAAATCTGGCCAGAGCTTCAAGGAGATCAGAGACATATCCTTAAAGGCATCTGCTCCACAGTCTATTTTTGACTTACTTACTCGGAAAAGGAGTATGTGATGTAAAGATGGAAATATCCTTGTTATTGACATCGTTGATGGCTTTTATGAGGCACACATTATACTAGTGTTACTTATAAAGCAGAATATACCTTTGAGAACTCGAAAAGTATCTCAAGATACAGACAGCACTGAGATTTTCCAATGTTGAAATGATGGCGAAATTAGACCACAGAAGTTGCTGTTTCCTAATTTACCTTAAATGGCCAAACTGAAATGTAATATGTTACTTGTGAAATAACTGTACAAATGCAGTCACATTTGGAGAGGCCAGAAAGGAATCTCATAGAATCGCAGAGCCCTTGAAGTTGGCAAGGACCTCTGGAGATCCTCTAGCCCAATCCCTCCAACCAAGGCAGGGTCAATGAGAACAGGTTGCCTGAACTATGTCCAGTTGGGGTATTAATATTTCATAGGATGAAGTCCTCCCAACTCTACCTCTCAACAATGTGTTCAGTGATTTTATGAATTTCCAGGTATACTCAGAGGCATTACAGGGCAGAGAAAATCAGGAGAAGCACTTCTGGGGCTGAGGTAATGCTCAGTTTACAAAGGAATAATCATTCTTTACAAGAGCTCATATGACTGCACTCAAAAGGATCCAGGTTGAAGAGAGATCAGAAGCTCCATTTCTAATACCGAAAAGGCTGAACACCTCGAGTAGAAACACAGGCATGCTGCAGAATGAGCTTGTAGTTTTGTAAGAATTTGAAAATCAAGAAAGCACTGACAAGTTGATGCCTCTTAAACTGTCAAAATCCAGTTAGAAGGTGATGATGGAAGATATAGACAAGGTTAAGAAGAGATTAGCACCAGAACTGAACTCTAAGGTAAACTACTATTAATACCCTGAAGCAGTAGAGGTTTTAATGGAAACATCTGTAGGGTACACAGGAATCTGTGAAGAGACCACAGGCAAGGTGGCATGCAAATGAAGTCTATATTCAAAACGATTTTTTTTCTTCCATTGAACACTATCACCATGTGTCTTCTGTAGATGTGTACAAGTTCCCCACTTTTCTTCTGGAAATGATAGACACTGCTGTTTGCTGCGCTCCCAACGAGGCTCTGCTTTTGGCAGACAGCGTCTGCTGCCTCTCCCCTTTGGCATCACTCCAGTCCTAGAGAGCTCACTGAGAGGGGTCAGGAACCAAATGTCACAGAGGTCCCTGGAAGTTAGGAAGGAGCATTCACAAGCACATTGCTGGATGATCCAGCCTTGATGGCTCACCTGCTGAGAGTCTGTGTGCTAATGCTGGCAAATTTTGGGTGAGAACCTGCTTTTGGTTGTGTTCTTCTTAGGAGTCTGCCTGCCTTGGGGATGCTCCTCCGATAGGCTTCCAGCTCTGAAGGTGTTTTTGAAACTCCTGTGGTGTTTTCAGTATTGGTCGTGTTGCACGTGGCATGAATGAGGTCCAAAACCACTTTCAGCACCGAGAGACTATCTGGAGCTGCACCAGCTGAAGATCAAAACTAACTGCTCTTCCACTTCTGATTTTCTTCTTCCTGATGTGGTTTGTGGTTCAGTCCGGTTCTTCTCTGACATGAGAGATTAACATGAGAGAGGTTAACATGAGAGATACATCATTTTATCTGAAACTTGACCAGTATCAAGTTTAATAACTCACACAGCGTTATTCCTCCTAACATGATCTTGCGTTGTCCTGAGGCCGTGCTGCGTGCATATGCTGAGTTGAGCAGGTAGCCTCAAATTACCTGCAACTCTGTTGAAACTGAGAAGAGACTGCCAGAGAAATTTTGGTATGCTAAGGGCTGTGGAATAGACGTCCCAGTAATGAGCTGGCTTGAAAGGTAGGAGAACTGGAGTCCATCTTTGGATCAGCTCCTTTCTTCGGGCTTGAAGGAAGCAGAAGGAATTTGCATCATTTCAGCCGTTCTGTATTGCTACACTGGGTAGTGAGGGACTGTGAGAAGATTTTGCCAGGCAGCCGCTTGGGGAGATACCAAAGGGTTCTTAGAGCATCTTTCTCCTACAGAAGTCTTGATGAACAGACTGAAAATGCCAGAGATGGAAGTAAGTCAGGCCTGAAGCTGTGACTTCCACCTCTTTTCATGCATGATATAGTGCTGTATATGTTCAGCTCAAGCAAGTTGAAGCCTTGGTTCTATGCAAGAGCACCAGCTGGATGGCATGTTGGGGTTTGGTTTTCATGCTCTCCAGGCCATGATGACCTCTACACAGCTGGGGATGGGCAGCAGAGGAGCTCCCTGCAGAAACGCTTTGATCAAGCCCAGCCGCTTCCCAGGAAATCCACTGTCGGAGCATGCACAACATACGGTGGGAGCTTAAAGGCGTAAGAGCTCTTGAAAAAGGGTTATAGCCTGTCTTATTCTCTTGTGTCTGTGCTAGAGCTGCTTCTCTGTACCCATAGGGTTTGCTGTGCATGATAGCTCCAAATTAGTCGTTCAGGGCAGGTAACCCAATGCTATGCAGCCTCCGGAGCTCATCCCAAAGCTGCTCCGGTGCTGTTTTGTTCCTGTAGTGCCAGAGTTCCCTTATGCAATAGGCAGCTAAAAGTGATTTGAAAATACTTGGGCTTAATCTTGTTTTCGTTCCCCACCCCCATGCTTTTATGTCTGAAGGCTCCATTAGTGTCCATAACAAAGAGCGAGCAACACAGATGGTAAACATTTTTAGCCCAGAACACCAGCGGCGAGCGCCGCGGCCCTGACGGAGGAGCCTCTGCGCTGTGCTTGCTCAGCTGCACATAATCACGCTCATTTCCTTCCCTCGGGTTTCTGGCAGCGCGGGAGACGCGGCTGGCACGCCGGCCGAGGCCTGCCTGGCACCGCACGCGCTCCCCTGGCTCCCGCGGCCTGTGCTGCGCTGCGGGCACGGCCTGCGCTCGCGGCGCCCGCCTGCGGCCTTCCCCGATACGCAGAAACGCAGCCCCACCGAAGGGGAAACCAGGCTGAAATTAAACCTTTTGGGCGTAGGGGCCGTATCTGCCATGGCCGTTGAATGCTCCCCTTGCATGGAGGATAGTAACCCCAGGGAGCGGGGATCGGCCTTGCTGAGCTCTGGGGACTCGTTGCCACAGTGGAAGCCGGCGTGCAGCGGGTACAAAGCAATGGCATTCTTGTCAAAGCTAGGCTGTGTCTGTCTAAAATGCAGGTAGCTTTTCTTTTGCTCTGAGAGGAGAGAGAGAATCTCTAACTAGAATTTCACATTAGCATTTTGCTTGTGAAACAGAGTAGTGACCTTTGGGCCTAAGATGTTTTCAGATTGCAGCCTACTTAGCGGTGGTCCATTTGGTGACTTGTTTACTCATCTAGCTTTCTTACCCAAATTCTTGGCTGCAGACAATGCATTCAAATAGTTTGCTCTTTGTCAAAAGAAGAAGATGAAAATTGCCTGCAATTTGAGCCAAGTTCACATTCTCTGGAGTACCATTTCAGCCTTTGGAGGGGTTCTCCATTGCAAAGTAATTGAAAACGCTGGCTAGGTTTGTTTGAACAATCTAAACTTAAAGAAGAGACAGCAAAACAAATACTTTTTAATTCTTGTGCTTTTTATATTTACACTGGCGGCGGTGTCTTCCTCAGATAAAACGCTTTAATATTAAGCAGTTCCTCTAATTTTACTGTGCTCTGTTTCTTTTTATGGTAACGCACACTGTGCAGGAAGGTCATTATACGGGAGAAAAAAGCTGTCAGCATAAAAGAGAAAGTTAACATTGCACATGTTGTCTTTGTTTATGGGGTTCCTGGAATGTGTTGAGAATGAAGCCAAATGATGGCTTAAACTGCGCTTTATAATATGCCGAACAGCATCTTTGTGCATTTTGCCAGGAACAGGTACTTCACCTTGCCAGTACGGACGGTAACATTATCAGAGCATCTAGAAGGTCTCCTTTGCTGATACTTGTTCTGAAGACCATTTATATTTTTGTACAGTTTGGGAAATACAATCATTGTCACGTTCAGTTAACCCAATTGCTTGTCATAACGCTGAAATTGATAATATACCATGTATTGGTTGCATGTTCAAAGCCAGTTCAGGCAGTGCTGGGGTAAGTGTTGTCTGATGGCTGCACGTCGCAGGGAGCCTTGCAAACGGCACTGATGATTTTTTGTCTCATTTAGTATTGCATTAACATCTGTGTTACAAATGGCCCTTTGTCAGCTGGTATTTTTATTTCAGTTCCAGAAGAGATGTGAAATAAAATGTAGCCACTTTTGGGGTTTTGGGTGTTTCATCCCCCAACAGGGTTTCGCGTAGAACGTGAAAGCAAAACAAAGGGAATTTGTTTTCTTTTTCTTACCAGCACTAAATTCTTTACTTTTGTAGTTGAGTAAAAGAGGAGTAAAGCCCTCTCTCCTCTGAGCGAAAACTACCACCTTCAGTTTGTACTTGAAATTAGAAGGTTTTCCCATAAGACGTGAAGTGCTCCTAGGAATTCCTGCTGAACCAGTTCGGTGCAGGGATGGGGAAGGAGCCTTGACAGCTTGGGACAGGAGGGATAAAGTCAACAATTAAAGGATAATAGCGAGTTGGGAAGGAAAGGGAAGATGACTAGCCAGGAAGGATTAGCCAGAGTGGGGAACAAATTTCCTGAAATTACTCCAGCAGGTGCTTATGGGGAGGTGGGTAATTCTTCTAAGGAATGGTTTATCGGAAAGTGTGTGCCTCCGAGGGGTAACAGGCATCGCCCAGGAATGAGCTTCATGTGTAAGCCCACGAAGCTTTTGCCACTGGGGACAAAGAGGAGTGTTTCCAGAGCTAACATACTTACTTTCTGTGTGTTTTCTTCGTATAATATCAGCGGGTAAGAAAAGCACAACTTGCTGAAGGAAAACAAAACGGGCTGGCATGAACTGGAGAGGCAAGTTCCACTGGGAGGAACCGTATCTTTTCTTGGACCAGATGATGAAACTGGGGGGGAAAGGCCCCATGAGCTGCTTTTCTCTTTCCAGGTGCACCTGGATGAGGTGGGAGGGTAAAGTTTGGTCTAAAGTCTAACACTTCTCCCCACTGAAGGAAGAAAGCAGAGTTTGTTGGGATGCCCGCAGTTTCAGCATGCTGCTAACTTTTGACCTCACTCTAATCTAAAGGGGCGAGACTTCCAAATACCAAGTATATAAACTTCCTTTGTGTTTTATTGGACAGAAAATTTCATGTTAAAAGGTACTGTGCTAGCAATACGTTTCCAAAATATGTTGTTGGATTCAAAGTTGTGAAGTGTAATTGCTTCTACATCCTGGCAGAGCTGCTGGGATCTGGAATAGCTTAAGCAAAGTGAAGACTGAGCCCCAGATATTCAAAGGCAACTTAGTCGCACTAAAATTAATGCAAGTTAGGCACCTAGATGCCTTTGAAATCTGGCTCTGAGCCCATAGTTTTTGTTGCTGTTAGTACTTCGGCTGCTTTCTTTATGCCAGCCCCTGGGTTGAACTCAAGGAGCAGGAGAGGGATTTCCTGCGCCGGTCGCAACGTGCCGATTCGCACCGGAGCTGGGACTCGCTCTGCGTTAATATTGCTCTGCGAGGAGTCAAAGTTTAATTACCAATAGGACGTTTGACTCCCTTCTGAACTCCAAATGAGTCCTGAAGCAAGGAGGATGTCAAAGAGCAATTTCCCTTGCCAACCTCCCACTTTTTTTTCTTTCCCTGTTTTTTGGTACTCCTCCCAAAAGTTGTTTGGAGAAAAGAATATATATAACCCAGGCAACATGGAGATCATTGAACTCAGCTTACTGTGTAGTTACAGTTTTATTTTCTGGCTAATAATGCTGTGCAATTTCAAAGTGAGGAGCAGCCCAAGAAAGTCAGAGTGGAAAATATCTTCAAAAAGTGTAATTTCCCCCCTCCCATCAAATTATAAAACTGTGCTATGATAGCTGAAAACATATAATGAGTAGAAAGTGAGCACTAATCTATTTGGCTCTGTCTGAACCTTTGTATTTCTATTTATCTCAGTGGGGGATTTTAATATTCTCCTGATGTTATTTCATATTTTGCTGACTTTCAGGTTGAGAGATGGGCACTTAAAATCACATTGACTGGCTGAATGCAAAATCAGGCTTTATGGGAATTAATAAAATCATGCTATTGTGAAACTTGAAAGTGGTAGAAGCTAGTATAAATGATATCTGAAAAGGCTTTAATTGTGTTTTTTTTTCTTTATGTCAAGGTTCTTTGCATACACTTGGAAGTATTTTGCACAGGCATGTGTATATATATATATATATATATATACACACGCATGTATACAGGCATATATATAGACATGTGTATGTGTGTATATATATATATATATATAAAATGGCCTGGATTCTGCTCCCGTAATGAAGAGAGAAGCTCTAATTATTCTAACTAACAAAGCTAAAAAGAAAATGTCCTTTCAACAGCTACTTTAATGATTGAAAATTTCTGTCCAATAGCCACCTTCCTGAGGACCTATGTCCTATCCCTGGTTTGCTCCATGTTCCTCACTGAGCCCCTGCCTCCCATGGCCGCTGCAAACCCCTGGTATTAACCATGTGCTGCCTTTGCAGTGGATTCAGTGAATCAGCACATCCAAGATCTTCAGCTGCTGGATGTTTTGTGCATGCAGGTCATAACCCCAACAGGGAGAGCTGTGTTTTGCTCTTTGTGGAGTGACATGTATTTCATCTCCATTCCAGCCTGGCATTCCTTCCTGGGGGGAAGAAAAGCACTTTTTTTTTTTTTTTTTTTTTTTCATGTTCAGGTACTTGGATTTGTTGTTGGACTTGGACAATGTGTTACAATGAGAGATGTGACACTAAGACTTAGCAAATAGATGATCTAATTTACCCATAGTTTTGTTCAGTGTTCTCAGCACCAGTTTTCAAATTTTATAGGTTTGTAGTTTTTAAAAAAATAGTTAATAGAGAAGCTGAACCTTCTGTAGTATAATGATGTTGATATTAAGTTTCATCTTCAAAGTCATCTTTCATAGGCTTCTTGAAGCATTGATGGTCCCCTTGGGAGCCAGTGTCAACAGGCTGAAGGGCTATAGGGTAGCATTTAGCATTAGAAAGATGCAAAGGCTGAAATGTAGGGCCTGTGAAATTTAGAGGTACTTTATGTTCCCATTTAAGTTGGATTTGGATTGGTGCCGGCAGTTCAGACTTGTCAGCTCCTCACTGGAGTGGGATGTGCAGCTGGCAGAGCTGCAGAGAAGTTGGAATTAGGACCTAGAGTTGAATTAGGACCTAAATTTTGACACCTGGAGATGAGCTGAACGATTTGCTGCGTGCAAGTTGCAGGGAACGTGCACACGTGAGGAATACAATGTGAGAGCAAAGCAAACTGCAGCTCTTGGGACCCATGGCTGCTCTGCAGATCACTGCAAAGGTGGCTTCAAAGTGATAGGCAAAACATTTTTATTTTCTCTATAAAATAAATGGAAACATGCACACACAAAAATAAAAATTAATTCAACATTAAAAAAATACTGAAATCTGCTATGTAAATGCAGTATTTCATTCATTGATTGTGAAATATAATTAAATCATCTTGGAGAAACTGTGGAAATCTTTTATTAGTTTCTTTATTTTACCCTGCAGGTTCCTGATTCACTGTGGGTGTGTATTGGGGGGAACTGACATCAGGGTGAGCTGGCTGTGTGAAACTTGGGCTCAGGTGTGAATAGAAGAAAAGGGAGACCTTATGGCAGAAGTCATCAATGAGATCCAATTCTGTTTGGAGGCATGAAGGCAAACTGCTGAAAAAAAATCCATCTAGGAAGAGTCGTGGGGAAGGCAGGGCCTGCAACCACCTGCCTTTCCCTTTGACTTAGTCTTTTACTGCATTTTGCAGTGCAATAGTTGGCGTATTGAAGAGTTTTACTCTTGTGAGTATTCCATTAAAAGTTCACTCAAGATAAATCAGCAGTTTATCCAGATAACTTCAACAGCCTTTTTAAAAGTTTTGGGAATGGAATCACTGAAGTCCTGTGTTCTTGAGTGACCCCAGACTGTCAGCTACACGTTAGCAATTAGTAGGACTAGAAGCAGCTGACAGTTCAAAGGCCCTTAAGAGTCAGGAAAGTGCTCAAGTATATGGTTCAGTCTGTCCTTATGCTTGAAAACACTTGAAATGCAACTTCAGAAGAACTTAAAATGTTGATGTGCTTTTCAGAGTTGAAACTTGCATAGGTGCTTTTATCTTGGTCTCTCACCAGAATATTTTAAACCTCATAGTTAAAAATCTTGGAGTTTTTCTTCCCTGTTCAAAACCTAGTTGAGCATCCTCAGATAGTCAGAGGGAACCACGACACGTTCTCCAGTTTATATGCTGCTTTTCCCATGCAATTTGCATGTGACTCATGACAATGAACAACATCAAGAAATCTTGTTTTGCCAAAGCATTTGTAAGAGTTTATTCTTCGTGCTGTCTCTGCACTTCAGTTCCACAAAAAGCCTGTAATATCTCCAGCAAAATGAGAGGCTCACGTGGCTTTTCCCCACCAAACCTAATCCATCTCCAAGCCCCGCAGAGTTTCAGTGATTGTCTTGGGTATAACTTCTACAAACATCTGTCATTTATCCAGCTCCTTGACCCTGGTTCTTCACAGTAGACTGTAACATGGCATTTTTGATGTTCTCCAAAGTTGAGCAAAAGCGTTAAGGAGGAGGTACTTCACCCTTCATCAGTCAGCACCTTCAACCGAGTAACTGCACCAGATTTCCCCAAAGCCTGGAGGGAATAGAGGTGGTGTCCCTTGGTCACTGGTATGATGTTCTGTTAGCTTTATACATAGCACAGATAAATAAATGTGGATTCGTGGTCACGCACATCAAGGAGGAGGCATCTAGAGAGAGCATTTGGTTAGAGGTCAGTGCTGCTGTTTGTGCAGGGAAAGCTATTTTGCTTTGATTAAAAAGGAAAGAAAAACAAATCTTAGATGTGTTTTAAAAATTGCTCATATGTGTTACCATATTTGTGCAAGGTGAAATGCAAGAAACCCACGATATATACTGTGCATTTGTTCAGTTATTTTTAGGAGTGGTCATATGGACAAATATTTCAGAGATGAGAAAGAAACGATGTAAAAGGTTAGCGCTAGCGCTAGACAAGCAGCTTTGCACCTGAAGCAGAAGGTGGACCATCTGGAGAAAACGGACTTACCCGGTGTGCTGTGTCTTATCTAGCAGGACTGGATCTGCTCCTTTCTTGAGAAAATATTGAAGAATGGAGTCATATTTCTGTAAATAGATTTTCAGAGGGGTAGGCTGCTGTTACTGCCATGCTAATTGGTGGAAGTTGCAAGTTTTTATGGTTTTCAGAAAAAGAAAGGGCATTGATTGTTTAGGTTTCTCTACTGTTTCTGCCACTTCTCCCACTCTCAGTGGAGAATTACTAAGACTTTTTATTAATGTGGGTTTGCGTGCAGTCTGCTAGTGCCATCTTTGCTATGCAGGCATGCTCGTTGGCCCAAGGGGAATCTCAGGTCACTTGTGATTATTTCCCAGGCTTCGGACAGAGAATTTCTCAGGATCAGACGGTTCTTAGGGATTGTTTCAGAGCCGTTCTTGTCTCCAGTGCACGTCGGGGCCCGGTTCTCGGAGCTGTGCGTGCTAAAGAGTCCAGGTGTGCTGGAGGGACTGTGAATGTGGTGCAGCTGCATTTTGGGTTTGGCCATAAGCACTGTACGTTAGGCAGGCACCGCTCTGTCTTTGCAACTCGAACTCTTGTATTTGTAAAGGCAACGCTGTAAGGCCCTTTGTAAAACTCCTCACTGATCTCGCTGATACCATACAGGAAAAAATTACTTCTTTCAGCAAACGGAGAGGGCGAGAGACAAATGTTTTAATCAGAAGAACAAAGAAAACACATGTATATCAGTAACAGAGGTGGTGGGAAGAACTTCCTTTTTTTTCTAATTAAAAAGTGAAAAATGAACTCTCATTGCTAGACCTCTTGTTTCTGTTTCAGATTATATGGTTGCATCATTACTTATTAATTGATCCCATTTTTCTATGCCCGGGAAACTTATTTATTGGATTTATATAGCACTGCCTGGTAAACAGCGTGGCAGCTTGTAGCGCAGTGCTATCGGGGAGGCTGAGTTATAAATATTTTTAACGCTTCCTTCGTTGACGGACTGATTATCCCTGCGGCTGAAGGTAAGGGCTCCTCCAAGTAGCTTGGGAGAACAATTTGAGTGTCAGTTTCACAAGTGAAAAAAATCCGAAAAGGAAAAGGAAGCAATTCATTCGCAACGGGACGTGGTGCAGAGGAGGATAACCTGCCTTCAAAGATTTTTGTTTCGAGTATTATAATGTTTAATAAATAGTTTACTTCAAAGGCCTTTGCTGGAAAAAAAAAATAAAATAAGCAGCTTTCCTGCTATTCTTGTTCACTGCTCCAGTGTTGCTATAAGTGGCTCATATCCTGTCCTCTGTGGTCTCAGGTGGTTCGCTTTTGTTTGTGAAACCGCCGCAGCGCGGCCGGGAGAGCGGTGCCGGAGTACATGAGGACGGAGGGGACAGCGTGTCCCCAACGCCGCGGGGCCGGGGGCGGCTTCGGCCGGAGGGCCGGTTTGGTTGGGGGCGACAGGCAAAGGCCACGGCGCGCGTGGCCTCACAGGAGAAGTTGCCAGAAAGGGGTCTGAGGTGAAACTCCTCACTGCCGTCTTCCCCCACCGTGTACTTCGTTCCGGCTTTGTCAAAGTTTCGTGGAGGCCAAGATAATCCGGAGGCATCATTAGATCTGTCTGCAGTGTCATTGGAAGCTCTATCAAAATCATTCCTGTTTGAGGTTTTTCTGTCCTGTTCTGTATTTGTTGTTTTGTTCTATGACTTATTTATTTATTTATTTATTTATTTTTACTAAATGGTTGTGTACCACTGAGTAAAGAAATTGCTAAAAGGAGAAGGCTCGGGTGTTCCCCAAATAATCACATCTCCAGTTCTGTAGTTTTTGATTCTTAGTCATTTCAAATCAGTTGAGGGAGTTCTGTTAAGTTCCTACCATCCTCCTAAGCTTCATGTTTAGTCCTTACTGTGAGTTTCTGTCTTCAGAGGCACAGCTTGGAGGTGGAAACAAAAATGCTGTATATCTAAGGTAATGATCTTCCAGAGAAACAGAATCACAGAGGTTCAGTCTTGTGTTTGTAGACCGTGTACCCAAAGGTGTATGTGAAAGGACTTTGAAAGGAGCTGAGCAAGAAAGGAGCTGTCTTCAGCTCATCCACACTCTTAGATGATGAAAACATTGACTCTTTCTACCAGGAGGTTACCCCACTCCTCCCATATAGCACATTTCCCTGCAATCAGGTCTGGAATATAACCACTGGAACAGCCTTCTCTGATTGGATTTATTGGGATGAACACTAGAGCTGCGCAGCCTGCTTGCTTGGCCACATGAAATTCAAAGTCAAAAATTTCCATGAGTGCTCAGAAGCGGAGAGAGGAATGTCACATGCATAACACATTACTGTTTATTGTGAATAGGAATCAGCATCCTGTCTCCCAGAGCGTCTCCCTCTTGTATCCTGCGCTTGCTTTCCAGTTACATGGTAGATAAGAAGAATGATGGGACCTGATCAGTGGCTGCTCAGGATGAGATCCAAAATGCAGCACCCACCAAAACGGCAAGAGAAAATTAAACATGTAAATAAGGATCCAGGAAGGATCAGGGCAACACCTGAGGATGAGACTCTCCTTCAAGCGCCAATTTTATTTTTTTGCCTTAAGAAATATCCTGCATTTCCAGCAAGGATAACTCTTAGCAAAAGAACAAAACGTCTTTTCTCCTCACATGTGATTGGGACTATGAGAAAGATTTTTTTGTCGTTGAGGCTCAGTGGGATAAGGAGGAGCTGGCTGAGTGAAAGAGCAAACAACAGTTCTCCGAAAGCAAGACCTGATAAACCTCCATGAGGAGGGCATCAGAGAGGCAAAATACAGTCCAGGGAAAGGCAAAGTGTATAAGCTCTGATACGGAGCTGTGTCAGAGTCTGTTTTTCTGTTCTCTAATGTATGATGTACAGTAACGTCCTTGGTTACTCTGACAAGACAAAAACTGCTTTTACCAAATGATTCATATATAGAAAAGTAGAAATGGTACAGAGGAAAATCTTAGAGCTTCACCAGCGACTCTTTGAGTCCTTGGTGCTGACCATGTGTTTCATCAGGGTCATCGTCTAATGACTGTGAAATATTTAATCCCAGGATGTGTCAAGGAAACGGTTACTTCAAATCAGCTTTGTTCTACTTGCAGCTAATGGGAAATCACTACAAACAAATGGTTGTTGTAAAGATAATTAAGAAGGTGAGTAAAATAACTTCTAAATTAAAATGAGTAAACCGACTGCTCCTTGTTGAGCAGTATTTCTTAAACTGGAGGTAATTTCTACTGTCCTGTGTGTAAACGCTACCATGTCGCTCAGACAGATTCTGTGCACTTGGAGCAGTTGCATGAAGGAATAAGACGCAAAAGTGATGACCTGATTGTGAAGATTGGCAAGAAACTAGAAAATTCTGCCTCATTTTTGGCCCTGGGCACGGTCAGCCTCCTTTATGGATGCACATGCTCATGTTCCTTCAGGCTCTTGCCCCGCTCCTACAGACTTCCTTATGCAAAGCCTGTGAGAAAGTCCTTGGCATGTCTATGGTGGAGGAGTCCTAACCCAGCTCCTCCCCATGGTCCAGGGTCCCTTCCACATCTCCAGCTGCAGCTATATCTATCTTTAGATAAACTGTCTGAGAAAAGTTCAGGAGCCCTTTGGTTCATGTTGTCCTAAGCGATCTTGGCTGCCTTGGAGGAATCCATGACCCTCCGTGCCAGCCGTGCATCAGCAAATCTATGAAACGGTGACTTGCCCCATTTTCACAGAATGGCCTTTTCTTGAAGAGGTAATTCCCTTTAGTTGTGGTAAAACTGTGGTGTAACTGTGCTTCCTTTTAAAGGAAAGAGTAACTACATCTCTTTTGCTAATGTTTGCCTAATCTTAGACAGCCTTTTGCAGAAAGTGATACCTGCTGTGCTCTGGTGTTATTCACTGTGAACTTATCCCTTTACTCCTAAGAAGTTGGGGCATGTGGATCGTCCTTGCTACAGACAGGAAACAGAAACACAGAGAGACTGAGTTTCACCTGCCCTATGGGAAGCCACCAAAAGTAGCACCACGGCCCGAGATTGCTCGATTTAGGCTCCCTTTACAGGCAACAGAGAGAATTATGTACTTCCAGCAGGTGATTCTTTTCCATGAATTTCTCTGCTTTGACTGTAAAAGGGTGTAAGTTCCTATGTCCAAACTTGGGGATCTAACTTGCCTTTGTCTGATATGCCCAAAGCATCTGCGAGAGGCTGCCAGCTTTAACGCAGACCCTGCAGGTTCCCTGCAGTTTTGTGGAGAAGCACCTAGGAGCTTTGAAACATCCCAAGCGCCTCTGGGCACCTGAACCCCAACCCTGAGGCTGGGTGAGATGGTGCAGGAAGGAAGGTCCTAGGACAGCCTAAAATTAACTGTTAGCCTTAGACTTTTCCTCTAACTTCCATCATATTCTCTAATAACTTAGCCAAAGAAACATTACTTCCCTAAGGATGCTTTTAAAAATACGTGAGTACAAGAGAAATCGTAGTTTCAGTGCATGGCTAATGTTGCTAATCTCAGTACATGCTTGCACAGAAATAAACTCTTATAAGTAAGAGTAAAGGTTTTAAAAACCTCAAAGCATAACTAAATTCTTACATCTATATATAGTATAGCTATGTAAATATGTTTATGCGTACATTTATATAGAAATATAAGGTAGATTTATGTGCATATGTTGTATATAAATATTGTTTTTAATGCCTACACTTTGATGTTAAAAAGGAAAAGAAAACCATCTTTAGTCATAGAGTGCATGAATTAAAAAAATGTTAAGTCGTAGCTGATTTCTGAAAGGTGTTTATATTTAAAACATCCATTCACCCCTTTATCAGTAAATTTATAAGATGTACCAGTGTTATTCTAAAGCATATTGGTTTTGTTGCTTGGTTCTTACTCAAAGAATGTTGTAGTAATAAATCAGTAGTAAAGGTGAAAGCAAGTAAAGCAAGTATGCTATAGAAATACTTTTCTTTGGTGAACGTCCCCTTTGTGTGTGTGTGTGAAATAAAAGCAATCAATGGTTGAAAAAGCTGAACTGGGTAGAAAGAAGAAATACTCCTATAGCTGAGAAAACACTGTGCAACTTGGAAACATGAGGATTGCCTTAAGATGGCTGAAGGATTGTAGGGATTCAGGGACACATTTTTTAATGGGGGAAAGAATATTAACTCCCCCCAAATGCCATGGACACTCATATCTTTAAAATGTCCTATTAAAGTACTTTACCTTAAAATTGCCCAAAGTAAAATGACTTGCCTGAGTCCATGTATCTTGGTAGTTTTTTAAATGGAAAATTGGGTTATCCTTGAAAAATTGTAGCTGATTTTCCTTATTCTGTTCTGACTAGAGCAAATTGAAATTCCTGTGATGTGTCCTTCCCAATGCAGTTTTCTTTCCTGTGGTACTTATTAAGATCATTTTTGCTTTAGTTTGATATCATATAGGATTAATTCAGAGATCACTTCGAGTTCAAACCTTGAAACCTTGAAAATAAGGTTGAAAAACCTTGAAAATTAAGGTTTTTTAAGAAATACATGGTATTTCTTTCCTGAGTTTTCCTTTTTTTTGTGTGTGCGATGTCCTATGCAGCATAGGTGTCAGAGGATAAAGATGTTCAAGGGTTATGGCACTGCCTGGGAGTCTTTCAGACGGTTACTCTACCGGTGCTGAGTATGAAATTCAGATTCTGCTTATGCCAAACCTAAAAGAACAACTAAAAAGAGCAGAACAAATCTCAGTCTTCCCCCCAGTTACATTTCAGTCATATGCCAAACCCCTCACATTTCTGAGTATTGATTGTGTTCATTTACTACAGCAAAGTACATTCATTGATAATTACCTGCTGGTGCTGAATCAATCTTACGTGAAGCACGGGGCATCATTGTCAGGTAGGGTAAATAATATTGATTCTATTTTAAAGTGAATACAGCATAGGAGAAATTAATTTGGTTCTATGAAGTCATTTAATAGTGTTCTATTGACTATTTAAACAGTGAAGGTCATGTAATAATATGATATCGTGAGGCAAGTTACCGCTGCAAGCCTTAGCAAGGTTGCCCTGCCGTAATGGCAGTAAACACATTTTGGTTTTGTTTTGTATTAAAGGAGGAAGAGAAATCCAATGCCTGCCATCGATCTCGGAGCGGCATCCCAATTGGTTCCAAATCCTCCCTATGTGGAGCAGCAACTGCAGCTTCGTAATCGACTGCAGCAAGCCAGGTCCTTGGTTATTTTGTCAGTCAGCAAAAGGCCGAGGCTTCAGATATTATTCTGACTAATGTATCCTGCTGTCAAAATTCCTTTCCTTGCAAAATAAGCAACTAATCAGGAATGGGAGAAGGGAATAGCATAGATTACACCTTTTTTGCTTGACTGTCGTTCAGACTATTAGCTCTGTGAGAGAACAGCAAGGAGAGACAAGTGCTACAAGCACAGCTTCTTCCAGAACGAGTAAGCCAGGAGGTAGCACCTCACAGCTGCTCCTGCATTTATGTCCCTCTAATTATAGGGACTCGGATTCCAATCAGGATGTTAGAGAGCAGCAACTAAAGCAATGAAAGTTTGAAACGCTGAACCCCTTCCAGGGTTCCCATGATACCTCTTGAAGGCAACCACGAGACTAAGATTTAGTTGTGTGTACACTAAACATCTCCATTGACCATATGGCCTCTTCTCATGGTGTGCCCATCTTGAAAACTTACTATATGACAAAACAAGGAGTTATAAATTATCACATACCATATGAATAGAGTTATAAATTATCACATACCGTATGAAGAGAACAGGAGACATGAAGAATCTTGCCAGTGGCCTGTGTCCCTTGGCTCATTTTAAATCCCTAAGACCAAATAACTTTCAGTGTGTTGAACCACTATCTGAAATTTAACAGTTTTGGAAATAGTAGAGGAGGTTGGAAAGGCTGGAGGGATAAAAGTGGCTCTCTGTATTCAAGGGATGGGACCCACTGGATTTTAACTGGTTGACATCACTTTGATCTTGAGGGAAATTTGCCTATAGAAAGTAATGTATAGACAAATGGAGATAGATGAATAATTATCTGAATCATTTTTTATAGAAATTGACATAAGCTTTGAAATTACATGTGCTCTTTTGCAGGGAGAAGTTTTAGTGTCATATATTCAGATGTCTTTAAGCATCGAGTTTAAAGGTCCAGAAGGAGCTCACATGCCCATGTGGCACCTCCAGCAGGATTGAAGTGCAATGCATGTGTCTGAGTCGAAGTGATCCAGAGAGCATAAGATCCAGTAACATCCTGGGTGTCCTCAGGGCGCGTACACAAAATAGGTTCCACAGCTGTGGCCACCTGCGTCCAGAAACACAGGGGCAGGAGCCGGTGCTTCTCGTTTTCCCCCATCCAGCAGCAGCAGCCAAGGACGCCCGGGAGCAGAGGGCAGAGGGCAGGTGTCGCTGCGCCCAGCTCCACTGTCTGACCCCTAAGCCACAGAACAGGGTTTTCCCTCCTGGTCCCCTCTGTCACTTGTCGCTGCCTCGCTGCTGAACTCCAGCAGCCGACCCCGCCGAGGTGCCGACCGAACGGCCACGGCCGTAAATATTAAACCAGATTTTTAACTTGTTTTAAACTGTTTTAAAACTGGTTTTAACTGGTTTTAGCCTATTTTTAAAACTGCTTCTGTTTTAACTTGTTTTTTAAAACTCCTTTAAAAATAACTTCAGCCTGTTTTTAACTTCCTAAAACTTCTTTAAACTGGTGTTTTAACTATTTTAAAGCTGTTTTTAAACCTGATTTTTAACATTTTTTTTAAACTGGTTTTAAAACTGTTTTTTTTTTAACACTGGTTTTAACTGTTTTTTAACTGGTTTTATTAAACTGTTTTTTAAACTTCTAAAGTAATTTTAACTGTTGTTGACAGTTTTTCTTATCTTCTAGTGAAAGTCCTCTGTTAGCACCCAGCAGAATGACCCTGCCAGCCACAGTCTGGCCATTCTGCATACATTTATGTTTAAAGGATAAGAAGTTTTGTGATTTTTGTCAGCCTCACATCAGCGTTTTATTTGTAATCAGGTTTATAAGACTAATCAGTTCAGTTTTATCCCTACCCAACTGTGAAACATTTCCAGTCCAGTTTCTTCACAAATCTGCAGTTCTGCAGGCAAACAGGGAAGCAACAGGATAACCTGCAGGTTTCTTCCAGACTTTATGCTGGGAAGCGAGACTACTGTGATGGATAAATTCAGTACTAGCTACTTGCCGTTCTGTAACCCTCTCTTCCTCCTTTTTTTTTTTTTTTAAACCCCTCATCAACAACCATTCTCAGCAATCAGTGTTTCTCAGCAGCTGCCTTTATTGCTACTTTTCATATTCCCAAACTAGATTTATATAATTATTGATGCAAAGACTTATGCTGATTGCTAAGGTCACGACTAGTCTACAGAACAGCTTTCCTGGTGGGATGGAGGAATTCTCTGTGTGTAGCAATAGGTAGGAGACTGAGCTCAGATTGCTTGTGACTCATCCTCTGGGTTGGGAAGCGATAAACCCTTGGTAGAGGAACAGGCTCAGGTTTCCTGGGGATGCAAACAGGTGCAGTACCAGGTGCCTTCTGCCCTTTAAAGCAGCAGAGAGGTGTTAGCAGGAGCCTAAAGCAGCGAGGAGGGTGATAGCCCACATGTGCTCTAGGTCACTGGAGCAGTTATGCTCAGAAGTGCCAGGGTGAGACGCAGGCGTAATTTGGTGTAAAAGAAGAGAGGACTTGTATAAAATGCGTGTCTAAAAGAAACCTTATAACAGCAATTACAGATGCATTTGCCACGGCATAAAAATTCATTGTTCAGTGAAGTAAAGAGCAGGACCGATTAAAATATTTATTCACAGTCAGTTATTTATCTTTGGCTTTCATTTGTGTTTAAAGAAATATCCCTAGCTTTCTTTCTCCGCTCTTTTCCTTTTCATTTTGATCGTCTTAGAAAGTTTCAGACAATCCTTTAACCGTTGCATGGAAAATCCAGCCCTGGCCAGGCTGAGATGAGTGTGCAGCATGCTCTTAATGCCTTCCTCACAAAAGCATCGTCTACTGAATCCCTTTAACCAACAGCTGCAAAATATTGCCCCGAGGACAGAGGTTAACTCACTTGTGCAATAATGACCAAAGCTCACACGCTTAATAACTCGTGGGGAGGAGGGCACCAGGGCTGGGGGGGATTTAGCCTTTCAGAAAACTCCCTAATTTAATGTGAAATGCTTGGCAGAAAGAGTTGCAGTTTAGAGGCTGGCTCAGCAGGTAGTAAGCATTGAAAAGTCTCTTGTACAAACACATTTACACATGCAATTTTTCCTAATCTCCTAAAATGTAAGCAGTCATAACTGAAGTTCAGAAGCACTCAGAAATTTTTAATGTGAAATACATTAAAGTGCATTTCAAATTACAGAGAAGGGCACGTGGGAGTGCGCTCCAAAAGAGCAAGTGATTCACTGGGAAGTGAAAGGTAGAGATTTCCAAGGGCATGAAAGAGATTTGAGTGAACAAAATGCTGCATATCTGTCCTTCCTTGCTCTAAGACCTCGTTACCTAAAAGTTCCTTAATGCTTTTCACCAGAGCTGCTAACCAAGGTGTGCTGGTCAGCTTTTCATTGGGGTGGTTGCCTTCTGCTGCCCTATCAAGTGCAATTGGATATGGTAATCTGCGTCGCTTCGTGTCCCACATGCACTGGGTTAAGTTGCTTTTCGCTGTTAAAGGACTCCCAGGATTCAGTCTTAGGTGGCTGCATTAGGGCTTTGGGCTGACACAGCTCCATCATAAATTGTTGAATGAGTATTTGAGAATTATTAACCTTGTGGTTGTGTGAATTAAAAAAAAAAATGAAGCTGTTTTTGAAATAGCTGCCCCAATTCAATAGAAAGCTTAGGGGATGTGTTAAGTACATGAGTACTGAGAACAAGAGGCTGGCCTTTGAGAGTGTTTTTAGTATATTTTTATCATCTATTTGGCTTCAAATTTTCTGTTTTTGTTTCTTCCTCTTAGTTTTACTGTGTTTTATGTATCATATACAATGGCAGGCTAAGGACGAAAGTAGGAATGGTCCCTGGAGCAGAATTGGGCCCTGCTTTCCTGATTTCGGGTCACATCTGGGCTTGGGGAAGGAAGTGGCTGAATTACAGGACTGTGAAGAGGTACAGCAGCCAAACTCTAAACTTGTATTTCGATCTAAAAGAGGAAGGAGGTTCGAATTCAAGCATCGTCAGCAAAAAGTGACAGATAATCCGAGTTTCTATTGCCATTTTGGATTTGGGTGCTTCATTTCTGTCTAAGACTTAAGTCTTTTATTGGATATAGCCCACAGATAATAGCATAGGTTGTCATGGATGGCCTGAATCCTAAAAGCACTAGTTTGTGGTGTAAAAGAGCATTTTAGGGCTTGCCTGAGTGGCGCTGCTCATGATCGCAGATGCAGCAACGTGCCTTTCTGAGCTTCAAAGAGTAGGAACATGCAGCAGGAGCCTCAGGCTGCTAATGCAGATCTCCTTCCTCGTACCTGAAATGATCCCTGGAAATGAAGCAGTAGTCAGCAAGAATAATACTGGTGCTGTAGGTGCACTGTCACTGAAGCTGTCGTGATTATTTACTACACAGAATGTGTAAGAAATGTAATTTAAAACTATTTTATTGCATATCATAACTTTTTCAGACGTTTTGTGCCATTGTTTAATCTTACCATCAGTCTTGTTTGTTAATTTAATTGCATCTGAAGCAAAAACTAAGCTTCCTTAAACCGAGGAACAGAAAAGTAGAGCGTTCTTTCCCTGTATTAGTTAGCAGTTTTTCTGCCAACCCTATCCTGAAAAAAGATCGTAGGGGTGAAGGATTTGTTTTTCAAGCAGTTTTTTCCAGGTAAATATATATGTGTCTGTTAATGTGCAATACGTCAACTTGCTTAATACCTGTAGAGCTGAAAGTTCTCAGAGAAGTTTCTTGCCCGGACCCATAAACCTGTTGAAATCAGCAGTACTATTGGCAGAAGCAGATCTGGGATGTAAGGACCTGAACGTGAGCAGTAACACTACTAAAACCTCCAAATCAACTGTAGTTTACACTGCAATTCTCTCTCTGTAAAATACACCAACTGAACCCCGATTTTGCAGGCTGTTTAGTGCACAACCCATCTAAATGTGCTGCGTGGACACACGCAGCCCAACAATGCAGGGAAGGATGCCGGGATCGGCCTGTACTTCCATTCAAGTGAATGCCAAGCAGCCTGAAGGGAAAAGGAGTTAAACATTTATTATTCCAAGGCCTCCCAGAGGGGAAAAGGCCCTTGTGTTTAGGAATTAAGCAGCTTTTACTTGGCATTTTTGTAAGCCAATTCTGCTCTTAGTTATTTTTTTTTCTAGAGAGGGATGTGTTATGCCCTAAATCAGATGATACTTTTCAAAAAGTACTTCTTGCTGAGCTTAGTGAATAATTTATATTTTTTGGAATTAACCCAAACAAGCTGAAAAATATAGGTGCTGGGCTGCTATGTAATTGAAGATACAGTTTTGAACATTTTTGTCTTTTTTCCCCCTTTTTTAAAAAACGTAAAGATTTGTTGTCTTTATATATGTCCCCCAGCCTCCAGTCAAACCAGACTGTGCAGGTTACCTTTGGGAGCCTTGCACAGTTAACTGGCCGTGGCCTTGCTCTTTGTGGTGTGAATTTCAGCTCTGGTGAGGCCGCACCTGGAGTATTGGGTGCCGTTCTGGGCTCCCCAGTACAAGAGGGACGTGGAGCTTCTAGAGAGGGTCCAGCAGAGAGCGACAAAGATGATTAAGGGACTGGAGCATCTATCGTATGAGGAAAGACTAAGCAAGCTGGGCCTGTTTAGCCTGAAGAGAAGATTGAGAGGGGATCTTATCAACGGGAGGGGAGAATGTAGGGAGGATGGGGCCAGGTTCTTCTTGGTGGTGGCCAGTGACAGGACAAGGGGTAATGGGTACAAGTTAAAACACAGGGGGTTCCATCTCCATGTGAGGAAGAACTTCTTTCCTGTGAGGGTGACAGAGCCCTGGAACAGGCTGCCCAGAGAGGCTGTGGAGTCTCCTTCTCTGGAGATCTTCCAAACCCGCCTGGATGCCACCCTGTGCCATGTGCTCTAGGTGTCCCTGCGTGTGTAGGGGGGTTGGGCTAGATGATCTCTAGAGGTCCCTTCCAACCTCAACCATTCCGTGAAATTCCCTTTGCGTTACCTTTATGACACGTGCAGGCAACTTTGTAGTCACCTGTGGCTGGTGTAGTTCATTGCAACCTGGATTTATTTGGGTGCCATCTCTCAATACCTCTGAAAGCTGCTTAAAGACCTGCTCTTTGCCATTAAGCATGAACATTGTCCCTCACTACAACTGCTTTCCAACTACAAGAACAGGAAGAGGACAACGGGTTCCCTCCGAGCCAGCTGATGATGTTCAAAATACTGAGCCTTTCCAGCCACTGTGTCTGTGACAGATCAGAAATCTCAGAGCACACAAATACTACCGGGGAACCTAGTGAAAGGAGGCTCAAAGCGCCAGCCAGCTTTGTGCCGTGCTTGCTCCCAGCGGGTCCTGCTCCGTCACCTGCTCCGCAGCTCAGACTTGTTTGTCCATTCCTGCCAACACTTAGGACACACTGTAATAGTGGCCGTTCAAAGCTGATTCCTTTTTTTTTTTTCATTAAAAAAGGACACAATTTTTTGGCAGGAACAGTCCACTTTGTAACCATTTGCTGTTCTCTGTTACAGGAAAAAGGAAGAATTGCCTGGCTCCTGTCAATAGTTAAATTTCATTGTTATAGAGTAAACAAGGGCAAATGTTCTTCCCATTTAAAGTACTTGTAAAAAATTGAATTGAGTTTTTTTTTTTTTTTTAGTAATATATGTTATAAACTGCTATACTACATAATGGGTTAGTCATGTTTACTCTGCACAGCTGATTAGGTATATATTTATTTTTTCTTACTTCAGATTTAGGGATTTTTGATTTTGTCTTACACTTGGGCATAGGCTTTGTTTTACTCTAATAACTAGTCCTGGTGGCTACTGTTGGCCTGGTTACAAGTGAAAAGTTAAGCAATGCTGGCAGAACTGGGGCCTAACCTGGAAAATGAGCAGTTGCTTTTTCTTGTGCAGGTTTTTCCATGCTTTTTTCTAAACTGATTTTATCAGAGAAATACATTGTATTTTGTTTATTTATTTATTTATTTTCTTTCCCCAGAAGGAATTTTTGGTGCTTTGAGACAAAAAGCAAGTTGTTAATGACATAACTAAACATTTTCACAGTGTTGTAAGGGTTGTGGCACGCACTTGGTTTCCAACCAAAGAGCAGAGCATCTGAGGTACTTTTGTGCATCCTATGTATGTTCCGCACGTGCTACTTGAGGTAGTTCTCACTTTTTTTCCCCCTCTCTTTTCATTAAATAGCAGATATAAAGTAAATGCTCTAAATATAAGTTGACTATAATGGAGACATAAAAGTGATGAAAGTGATGCATTATGGCACTGTAACATATTGACATTATCAATTATGTGTTATTAAACAGCTCAGCTAACTGAATGATTTACCTTGTGTTTAACTGCCTTTTTCAATTAAAGGTAGCAAATGCTGTATAGCTGGGGCACAGTCACAGAAACCATATATTTTCCCCTGTTAACACCAGCACTGCTGACATGCAAGTGATGGGAGTGTTGGCATTTTGCTGCAGGCTCTAATGGGCTAGTTTAAATGGTCTAAAAAAAAAGTGATTAATGATTAGGAACAGGACTGTTACACACAGCTTCACAGCTCTTTTCCTCAATGCGTTTCCATTTATGTCAACTAGCTGCACACTTGGGAGGTGTTATTTCAAAGCAGTCAACAGATTTTTTTTTCTTTCTGCTGCCATTCGTTTCTATTTCATAGGTCCCTTTCGTTGCCCAGATCTAGCTAATGTTTCCTTAAAGTTGTAGGGTTCACTGCCACAAGAATATAATCCACGGGCTTTTTATGTGCTGTGAACAAAATCTGAATTCAAGTGACGTTTTATCACAGAGAATCCTGCCGTTAGCGTCACTCTATTTACTCCTGCTTGGTTTATTGCATCAGAAATAATTTAAAGGTTTCTCTCAAAGTAATTGAAACACTTTGTCAACCAATAAATGGTTCTCTTCTGTTATCCACTTGGTTTTGCAGCAAGCAGTAATTTTTGCATTAGTACTGCCTGTTTATAACTGCTAAGTGTCCACCCCCGGGCTCTCCCTTATATACATACATAAGCCCAGACCTATTTGTAGGGCATACACATATGCATGTGTATGTACACAGTCTCTGGAATTAGGTGTATTCTTTGGGAACCAGGGCCAATAAATATTATTACAATGCTTTAAAACCCGTGGAATAACAACTTCCTGGCATATGTAGGAGGTAGAAAAGCAGTTCCAAAAGAGGAGAGAATTCAATGTTGGAGGATCCTGTATTGCTTTTCAATGAAACTAGCTGATATATGCATTCTCTGCGCTCTCTTAAGCTAAGGAAAAGTCCTGTTCTCTAGAGCAGTGGGGCCAGCACGCTCGGACACAAGATAATTTTGTAGCTAAAAGGTGGCCAGCTAGAGGAGAAAGCTGCAGCCCTGTTTGTGTGGTTGGGGCTTGGTCAAACGTGTCCCTTATTTAAGACAAGAGGCTATACCCTGGCAATGCAGTTACGAATGCCTGCCGTGGTAATGATTTTTATCTTATTTTATTTTATTTAGAGCTGACAAGCAACTACAGAACTCGTGTGTGAGCAAGCAGGCTGCCTTGGTCCTGCTGCCTCCGGGGCTGCCGTGGAGGGAGCGGGGCTGGCAGGGACTCCCTTGCCTCTGTGTGGGCACCGACCAGAGTTGTTACTGCAGGTGTACAAAGTCGCTTCCCTCTTTCCTTGTATTTAGGGCATTACGGTTATCATCAGCCTTCTGATTTCTTTTATATATATATACACATATATATATATGTATATATTTTGAGCACAGACACATTTGTGTGCTTAAAGATTCCCTGTTTCCCTGCTGTGGCTGGGGCAGGGGGGTCTCAAGCGCCATGGAGGATCCCGGCCCCAAGGCACGGGTAGCACTCAGCAAGGCGCTCAGCCCACCAGCTCTCTTGGGGAGCGCGTGTCGAGCTTCCTTGTGCACATTTGTCCCTCAGGTTCCCTTTGGGCCGCGATCCTTACTGAGATGCTGCTCTCCAACCATGGGGTAAGGAGCATTTCTGCTGCGAGGCCCCGGTGCGGTGCAGGTCTGAAGGCGCCCCGTCTCCATATGGTTTTGCTCCATAATCCCTCACCCGCCATCTCCGGTGCTCGTTCCGCCACTTTCTTGCCCGTGGCTACGTTTCCATCTCGGCATCAATTAGCGCGGTGATTTATACAACAAGCAAGCCGTTTAGAGGTAATGGTACACAATTAACATCTCATTCCGCCATAAAGGCTATGCTAAATACCCCGCGCCGCCTCCTCTGCCTGGAATTGAAATCAGTGTTTGTCCTCGTTGGGCCGCCCGGCGCCGGGTGCAGTGGCCCCGCTCTGCCCGGGCTGCGCCATTAATCTAATTAGCGCGGCCTGCGCCCGGCCTGCTGCGCCCACAGCCTTTGCGGAAAAACAGGGGAAAACAGGGAAAAACAGGGAAGCAGCCTAGCATTGTTCCCTGTTGCACAGCCCCTCGCTGCGGCAGTGTTGGGAATACACCCGCTGTGGGTGTAAGTGGAGCCCTGGAGGTGCCGTCAGGCAGCCCAGAGCCCTCGCGTGAAAGGAGGCGCCCGCATTGTCACGTGCTGAGGGGCCGCGCGAGGCTCCGGCCTTCCCGCGACCACGTCCCGCAGCCATCGCACCGAGGCCCAGCGCTTGGGGGCCTCAATCTGCTTTATTTTATTTTGGTTTAGTTTTATTTAAGTTTTTATTTTATTCATTTAGTTAGTTAGTTAGTCAGTTGTTTTTGCTGTCTTCGTGGTGCGTCGGGTGTTTCGGTGGAATCAGCCCCTCCCCGAGGCGAGCGGGTGCCGGGGTTTTTGGGAGATGCAGACAGACGGGAGAGCAGCCCCCACCACCAGCCCTGGAGAGGAAATGAGCTCTGGAGCTCGGGAAAACCCAACAGCACCAGAATTCCTGAAACGCCGCGTGTCGCCTTGCCGAGCGGGAGGTCTGTGGCCCTGGAAGGTGGTGGTGTCAGCACCTTCAAGTAATATGGAATAAATGCATATATTTTTTTTCCTGCTTAGATGTTGTGGTGGAAATATAAACAGGGCTTTGGTCCCTCTGTTAAAATATATATTGGTAAATAAAAGAAGCAGCGAGCCCATAACGTCTTGAGCACCGGAGCACTGCTGCCTTGGATGAATACTGGGCAGCTGCCGTGGTCAAGCTGGAAGGGACCATGTTAAGTGACTCGACACAGGGTGCTCATTGGGAACGCTACAGGGAAATTACATGACCATGTTTAACAAATCTTTGTAGTTCCTGAAGATGTGGGTATCGGTGCCTTACATTGCTCCATAAAATCTCCAGTGGAGTCTGGGCATTTGCAGATCCCAAGAACATGAGTTTCAGGTGTACAGGGTAGATCCTGTGGAATAAACCATCGCGAGCTGTAACAGAATGAATGCAGCTTGGAGGGTTTCACGGAAAGCAAGTGCAAGTCTGAACCGTATACCTAAATAGCAACTGTTTTTCTCTCTTCTTGTGTACCTGCTTGGAAGAATAGTGCATTATATGTCTACAAAAAAAATGAGCACAAAAGCAAGGTATAATATTTGATATATTGCTGTCTCCTACTCTTTGTTTTTTTTTTTCCTTTGCACTGTTATTGTTACACTTTTTTTCTTATTTTTGTCACAGGGGTTTGGTTGTGAGAGGTAGTTTTGCATTACATAAACATCAAATTCATTTACTGTGAGAGGTAGGGCAGGATACTGTTACGCTAAGGCGACTATTAAGTAACATCCCCTCTCCCTGCTATTATTTTTGTCTACTGATTGTGGACTCCAACAGGCTTGTGAGAAAGAAACACCTGTTTTCTGCGCCGTCAGCACCCGCACGGCTCCTTTCAGGTACTTCTTTATTAACTTTCCTTCGTCTGGCAGAATTAGGCTCCAAAACCCTGCTGCGGGGAGCCGCGGCCAGTGACAACATCTCACCAGCTCGGCTCTGATCGCGAGCAGACCTCACCGCTTCAGCGTCTGCCCGCACTCTCTTCTCCACTCCAGCAGATGTTTCTTCTGTTTTAGGCCAGGGGAAACCTTCTGGTCTCCATTTGTAATCCAAACTTTACAGCCTTCCTCACTTTACGCCTCTTCTCTCTTCCTCTTCCTTCTCTGGGGAAAAAAAAACAAACCCCACAAAACACCAAAATCCCAGACCCTGTCCGCACTGCATTTATACCGTATAAAAACAACTACTTCATATGTAAGGATTTGTCCTGATTTACTAAACGATAGGCGTAACAGCAGTGCCCCTCAGGCAACTAGAAAACAAAACAAAGCAAAAAAAAAATTCAATAAATAAAAGAAAACCCAAACCCCGGTATGTTCTTAAATGTTTTTAAATATTTGAGAGCTGGATTTGGCCTTGCTGGTGCTTCTGTAGACCCTGTGGGTCAGGTGGGCAGCTCCCCTGTACAGCTCAGGGCTGCGGGCGCAGCGAGAGTTGAGCAGAGAGCCACGGCCACGCGAGTGGCGGTGTCCAGGCAGGAGCAGGAATACATCAAAGGTAGCCTTAAAGAAGGAACCTTTCTTTGCTGCTTTGTCTTTTTATATTCTGAAAGGTCGTTTGGGAACCCACTGTGCCAAAAAAGGCCTTTCCTGGGAAGTTTACTGTTGTTGTTTTTTACTTTTTTTTTTTTTTATTAGAATAACTTGCTTATCCCCCAAACAGACTGAAGAACAATAAACAAATACAAATGAAAAGGAACGGCTCATCAATAACAAAGACGTGCATTTTAAAGTTTTGAGTGTACTGGCTCTTGCATCTCACTCCAAGGAAAACAGGAGTCCTGCCGGGAAAGGAATCTAAAAGATATGAAAATTATAAAGATAGTAAAAACAATGTTTAGTAGGGATATTTTAGCTTGGTGTGGAGAATCAAGCTTTAAAGCGCAGTGCGCTCAGGGATGTGTGTTTTCCCCCCTTTGCTCTAAGTTGTGTGCAGGGAGAATTAGCTATATGCGGCCCTGGGAAACGCTGTCACCTCGATGAACGCAGAGGATACAGCGTTCACTTGGTGCTTAGATTTTGAAATCGGGCAGCTCAGAAGGGTTGATCCGTGCACATACATGGCTTACAAAACTAAATGCAGTCTCAGCTTCATCTTCCAAAATCGCGTCAAAATAGTCTCCCGAGCAAGGCAGCAGCACAGGCGACAACTGTAACTTGTTTCTGTGTTCTTCCTTGTGTGTGCGTGCGCTTTATTTTTATCTTTTATTTTCAAACTCAGAGTACAAAGACAGCACTAACCATGGATACCGAAACTGTGCAATTTGGTGTAATTATATTCCCCCCCATAGATTTAATGAAGGACTTTTAAGTACAATTTATCTTTGATAAATAGTCCCTCTGCACAGAATGTTTATTAGATTGACAGCAGAATACACTCTGCAAGCATTTTTTCCTTGCCACTTATGACTCAGACGAATTTTAATAGGAGTAAAAAGCTTTTATTTGCACAGTAATTTCACTTAAGGATCATATCCTTCAGAAGCTGGCAGACACTTGTATGTCTTGATTGCAAAACAGACACTCGAGAGTAGAGAAACATGCACACGACGCTATTATTCGAGCTGTCACATTGCTGCAATTCTATTTGCAACTTGTGTCATCGAATCCCCCACAGGCAACATCTCCCTCCTCCCGTGTAGCGCCCATGCACGTGTGCATACGTGCACACACACACACCCCCCTTCTAAAAACGGGGCGCACCTCACTGAGCGGCATTGTTTGGGCAGAAAACTGACTGTATTTTGCTTTTGTGAACGCAAATCAAGCACAAACCACCCTTAATCAACACGGCGGCGCCTGCGGGAGGCTTTGGGGTGAAGCCGTTTTCTGCACATGAAATGGTGCTGACACGCGCCGGGCCCAGCCATGGCTCGTGCGTTTGAGAGCAGCGTCCCAAGGCCCAGGGGTGCCGCTCACAGCCCCCGGAAATACTGTGGTGGCAAGTTTGTGTATTTAGCAGAGGGCTTTTTGGCTCTGATGATTAGAACCAAGTGTTTTCTAACGCAGCGGCTGTGCTGTTCATTGCATGTACTTAGTGTGCCGAAGCACCATCTATCCACAGTGATGATCCTCTGGCTTAATTTGGTTTTGGAAGCTGCTTTTTAAAGCTTTCACCGCAGAGCTAATGACCTTCCCAACCTTCCCAACGCGTTTCTAAGCACCTTGCCGCCCGCTTGGCAGAAGCAGACGGCAAGAGTCCCCCGTTACCTCCACCGTAAGGATGTCTGATTTTTCCTGTCTGCGTGGAAGCGAGGAGTAAAGACATCCTCACGCTGACACAACAACAGCAACTTGCGTGGGAAGGGAACCTGCGAGGTGTCCAACTCCGCGTTCGCATCCGAAACGCAGGGCGGCCCTGGCCGAGCACCCCGAGCTTTGTCCCGACGGCCGCGGGGGAGCGCAGGCCGCGCAGGCCTCGCTGCGCCCGGCGCGGCGCGTGGGGACCTGCTGCCCTCTGCCGGGGCCGCCCCTGCAGCCGCGGCCCACGCGGGGCCTGCGCGGGGCCCGCGGCCGCGAGGGAGGCAGGGAGGCCGCGAGGGAGGCCGCGGCGCAGGGAGGGCCGCGCGCGCCGGGCAGCGTCGCCTCGCCGCGGGGCGCCCGCGCCTCCTCAGAGTCTCAAGCCATAAGAGAAAAAAAAGAAAGCGTTTTTTTGTGTTTTTCTCTGAAGCTAGGTAATGGCCGCTGAACGTTTTTTCCTAGAAGCGCAGTGTGTTTGATCCAAACAAAATGTTTCAGCGCGCTGTTTGTGTGTGAGAGGACAGGAGTGGGATTGTGTGGTGTGTTTTAGTGGCAAAATATAAAGAAGCGTTTGCTTCAGACATTAAATAACCGTGAAAAACGAATTTAAAATAAGTAAAAATCATACTTAATATGAAGTTATGTCGTTGAAAATCTGGAAAGTTTCCTACAAATATTTGAGAAAATTCTAGTTTGATACAGCCATAAAAATGAATGCATAGCTATTCCTTATCTACTAAAAATAATACACATTTTAAAAATCTTTTCTTTTTCTGTCACAATTTTTAAATGACCCTGACATTTCCTACTGTATTTGATTCTTTCCTATCATATACCCACTGGTGCTGTTTGAGGTTGTGTGTTTTTCTTTCTGCTCCCTGAAAACGAAACTCTGAACAAAGATTTCAAAAATCTGTATTTTGAACACTCCTGTAAAGAGCAGGTGAGAGATGTATTGCATAAAAGCCTGCGTCAAAATAATGCAGGTTATGAACTGCAGTTCACCAAGGTGCCATTCCTCTTCCTATCCTTTAGTACAAACTGCAAATACTGACGAAGGAGGCGGCAGAGCTGAGCAAGTACATGCCGGAGAAAGCAGCCGAGGACACCTCCAGCATTTTGAGATCTCCCATGCCTGGAACAGTGGTGGCAGTTTCTGTCAAGCCCGGGGACACGGTAAGAAATCCATGTATCCGCATTGCCATGACGTATTCCACGCTAGTCCCTCCTCAGCGGCGCCGGACTTGCAGGCGGTCCCTGCTCCTCGCCTGTGGGGCACAGCAAGCCCAAGCAGGCTTTAAAAGAAATATTTTCATTGGACTAAAGTCCACAGCCTAAACTCAGCTCATCTCTTGCTTTTGTATCACAACAGCCTTGGCAGGAGGAAAAGATGGTGTGCATGTATTTGAATGTGTGTAAGTAGATACGTGCTGTTGGTGGTAGCAGGAGGGGGCCTTGATCTTCTGCCATGAACAGGGCAGAGAAAATATTATTAAACACAAGGTTAAATTTTAAGGGACATGGGACAGACGTTTTAACATTTTTTTTTAAGAATGCCCGTGTTACCATTTAGGTCATAGCAGGACTTATGACTTTCCTGACTTGGGAATTCCATGCTGGGAATTCCCAGTCTCTTCGGGGAATTCTCTTGCCCTGCAGAAGGAATAAACTTGACACAGAGAAAGGCAACAAAACCTGCCATTGCTGTGCTGGGATTTCAGGGCTTCTTTCCTCACATTCAGCTGCAGCAAGTGCGTCAGACGGGGCGTTTCAGTGACACGCAGAAGTACTGACTTGTCCTCAGCTTTGTGTGAACTTTGACCACGCTGTGTCGTACATTATTTCTAAGCCCAAGACCCTTAAGTGGATCTCTCATAACCATTGAAATCGAGAGAGTGAAGCAGACGCAGGAATAATAGAATCAGGTTGTGCAGGTTAATTCTGAAGTACTTGGTACTATTGTCATTTAAATGAAGATGTAAATATATGCATGGCACTTACTTGCTTAGAAATTTTTAGTCACTGAGTTAGTGGTTTATGTGGATGAAACCTGGGCTTTGTTGAGAGATGATGTAGAAGTGGGATGAAATCTCAAGTCCAGAATTAGGTCTGCATTTAGTATGTGAATGTTAGAATGGTGCTGGTGAACTTGTTCCTATGTTTACATTTTTCTTTGGTGCCAAGTCTTTTTTTGCAATATATGAACATTTCCGTCTAGCCACAGGGGGAAAGGAGACATCAATTAATGTTAAAGATCTACACACATTCATATTAAATAATGTTTTGAGAAAATACAACTAAATACAACTGAATAAAAATTACCGAGAAGGAAATTCCTTTAGATTACATTTAGCTTTCTGGGTTTGTGAGATAAATATATATGAACAGTTTATGTCTTTAAAAATAGCAGTATTAATTTAAAATTAATCATTTATTACAGAATTTTATTTTTTGTTATTGATTTCAGCTCTGTTAAACTGTTGCCTATGAAAGTAGGTATGCGTGGAACTAGCCTGTGATTTAATTTTAATTTTTAGTCTCTTCTTAATGTTAACTATTTGCAGAAGCATCTTAAGGCTTATGTTCCTCATGTGCAGCATGGCAAGCTGCCAGATAAATTCCCAGGCAATGCGTATCCACAAAAACAAGCCTGCAGAATGAATGGTCAGCTGCTAGCAGAACAGCTAGTCTGCAGATCGGCCTGAAATCGGATTAAAAAACTGATTGCTGAGAACTTAACTTGGGTCATCGTGCGGAGCGAGAAATCTGCAGCTCTGGGCAGGGAGAGCGACTGCAGGAGCGAGGCCTTCGGGAAATATCTGTGGGGGGAACAAGGAGAGGATTTTGAGCCTCTTCTGTATTTGTTTGCGTGAAGCCTGTTCTTTCGACTGAGTCCTTAATGCTGCTGAACGTTACCAGTATATCTCACGTTTGCTTTGAGAGTGTTCCTTGCTGTCTGCAGGGGAGGGGGCGGCCAGCGCCGCCGGGATTTTAAGCAAATAAATAAATGAACCTTCCCCCACAAAGCCGCAAGCGGTGGGTTCGTGGCTGCCCCAGTGCAGAGGTTGCTCAGCAGTGCGTGGAGATTCTTGTTTCCTCCCCTCCTCTCCTGCTGCTTTTTTCCGCTGGAGGCAGCGAGTGGCCGAGCGCTTCCGAGCGCAGCCCGCGCTGGCCAGCGAGCGGCCGCGCTGCTGCCGGAGCCTGCGGCTCGCATCGCGCAAACCCGCGCGCCGCCTTGAGAGGGCTTTAACTAACCGCCCTTTTCAGAACTAGTGTCAAAATCGGACGGGCTCCGGGCTTTTCCCCGTTCCCATGTGCTCGGCCCTGGGCTGTGAGTGCTTGTCTGCAAGGCCGCAGCCAGACGAGAAGGTGGTGCTGAGTCCCCCCGGGCATCCCCTGCTTCATGGATCAGTGTTCTTCCTTGAAGGAACAGGGATCCTGTTTGACTGCTGTTCCCAGAGGGAAAAAAAAAAAAAAAAAAGGAAACTTTGGGTTCGTGCAGATTGTGTGAGCATCCTCTCGCGGGCCCGAGAGGCAGTTTCCCATTTGTTTTTTTGCCAAAAGATAACTGCGTGTGTGAGCAGGTTGTTCTCTTCCTCTCCGTGAGCTGATCCGCAGCGCGGTGGGGAAGGGCTGCTGGCCCTTCAGAGCAGAGGAGGGCTTTGCCAGGCTGCCCATTTTTTAGCTTTTTAGCCACTTTCTACCTCCTTCCCCTAATCAGAAGGAGGTGAGTGGCAGCTGCCCAGTTGTTCCTGGGAACTCAGGGAACTCACGCGGGCGCAGGAAGCACCAGAGGGATGTGAAGCCCAGCTGCGTGGCCAGCAGGGCGCTGCCGCGGGGCGCCCAGCACGGCGGGAACGCGCGTCCCCCGGCACGGGGCAGTGCCGCTCTCGCACCCCGTTCGGAGAGAGGCACCCAGCGCGCCCGTGAGCCGCAGCATTCGCCACGCAGCCTGCCCCCGAGCCGCAGCATTCGCCGGGCGTTTGATGTAGCAGCAGAAAGAGCACTTAGCTGCCACCCTCACCCTGTGCTTGGGAGTTTTTGCTGTATGTTTGCCCGTGCTTGCAGTTCTTGAACTTTCCGTTTTGTATGGATGTGAAATGCAAATATTTTTTTTTCCTTTAGCTGTATGTTTTTGTGGGTCCTGCTTATTTTTAATGGCATTAGGCAGAGCAGGTGGCCTTACTAAGCCCAGCACTGGTCACTAAGCCAGGGTGGTGGCCTAAGTCAGTTTAATGATGTTTGTTTTCAGTCTTTTTTTTTTCCCCTCCAAATATATACATAAAAAGAAAGCAGCTGTAGGTAATTCCCAGTCGTGACTGAAGCTTTGCAGTGCTGCAGCCAAAAGGTGGCAGTTAGTATTTGTTGATCTCGCTCTCCAAATTTCCTCTCTCCCTCCAAGTGAGGCAGTCATCCCGTGTTGTAGGTGCTGTCACTATTCAAACCACTTTCTAAATGGACTTTTATCAGAATTTCCTAAAACCTCAAATTGGTGCTAGGATAGCTGTGTCTGTTGACTGATGTTTTCTACCAATATGACAGTGCTATTAAGTTTATATGCTAATTGCCTCACTGATTTCAAAGTTGAGATATCCTGAAGGCTGCTTGAGGAGCTGTGTAACTTACATCCATGTCAGCAGTGCCACAGGAATTTTAAAAGCCCCTGAACTGAAGTAACTGAGGGAGATATTCTAACTCCTCTTGCAGTCAAGTTACATGCATGTTATTTCAAAGTTTCTCTTCTTGTTTGTTAGAAAAATATTTTAAAAAATTAAAAATCCTTCTCCACAGTTTTCCACTTCACAAGCCTTGGAGAGCTCTTGCTGTAGGAAAAGGCCGGTCTCGCGTGACCTCTGCTGTTGAAACGCTCCCTGCTGCAAACCCAAACCAGGCAGCTTCCCAAATTTCCCTCCGCGCTACGTTGCTCATCCCTGTGAAGGAAAAGGTGGAGCTGTGAGGTTACCTGTTGCTTTCAGCCGGTTGCTTGTTGTTTTAAGTCATCTTTGCCCTGTGGATCTTAAAACCTTAATAAAGCTCCTCTTTCTTATTTTATACCTATAATTACACCAGTGGGAATTTATAACATAAAAACAACCAGCAAGAAAAAAAAAAAACAGTAGAAACTGTTTTGCTTAAGTTATATTCTTACATTCTATGTAGACAAATGTGGTGTTAATTGCTAGATTTAGTAAGACATTCTTATTTTTAACAAAGATTGTCTCCTATGTATGAACATTTATTTTGTTCATGTATTTTCTGTCTGCCTTTTTTCCTCCCTCCTCTTCAGTGATCCCCGTGCAAATATCAACTGCATTTTTCTGTAAATAGAGGTGGCAAACTTGACCAAATGTGGTCAGGCATCTCATGTATTTTTTATTATTTTATGCTTTTTTTTTTTGTGGGGAGGGGAGAACTATTGTTAAACAGGAGGTGAAATCGTTCTTGTAGTTTTATGACAAAGCTATGAAATTTCAAGAGTAAAAGCATTCAGATATTTCACCATTCTTATTGTGTGAGGCTTTAAAGAATATTTGTTGTGATTAAATTAAGAAAATCTTAAATATAATTGCCTAAACCATCATTATATAATGCTTAATTTGCCTGGAATATATTATTCTTCTGCACGTTTATGCAATTACACAGTCCAAGATTTGTGTTCAAGCAGGGTGTAATTAACATTGAAATCCTGCTCCTCTGATGAGATATGAAATGTCAATATTATTAGGATTTCTCCCTAGGGAAAGTGTGCTAATGTCCTCTGAAAAGAAATCACAGACTATTTTTATTGTTTGTTTTTCCTTTTTCTTACCCATTTTCCCCCAAAAAGGTTGACTGGTAAAGGTTTCTGAAATGGAAACTAAGCTTTTTGTTGGGCCGACTCGCGCAAGAATCGCCCACAGAAGGGCTCTGCTTGCCTGCGGTTTCCCCTCGAAGCGTTGGGATCGCAGCAGGAGAAGGGAAGGGGTGTTTTGGGTAAGTGGGAATGCGATGCCCGGTGCTTGCTGCTGCCAGGGGGACGTCGCTGCCCTCGGCAGTCGGTGCTCACAACATTTGGGATGTGCTCGCCGCAAATTCGCGCTTTAAAGGGCCGTGGCAAATAAATAAATAATGATTTGTCAAGCACCATTAATTGCTGCTAATTACATTTGCAACGCTGTAGCTCCTGTTTCAAATTTAATTTGGAAGGAAGGGAAAACCCGCACTAATTATTTTGCCCAGTATGGACAATGTCAAGGAATTTCAACTGCTGCTTATCCAATTCCTCCTGACTTGTTTTCATGTTAGATCCTTGCTGCTGAAGCGACAACAAGGCATAGAGGAAAAAAAATAGGAAGGGAATGGCCTAAGATAAAAATAAATAAAGGAAGAAGAGTGAGCAGTGCTTTCATAGGGGCTTTAGGCAGTAAATACGGTTAATTCACTGTTTGTTGGTTTTGCATGGCATATGTAAGATGAACATTTATAAATACTTTGCAGAAAGCCACAAGAGAATTTTTCTGAAACCTCAGGACAGGTTAACTGGATTCCGTATAGGACAGCTGTGCGTTGCCCCCTCTCGGTTTATAAGACTCGATGCGGATGCGAGTTTTAGTGTAATGGGAATAACGAGGGCTTTTTATTGGTGTCTTCCCAAAACTCAGAAAGGAAGCACTAATAAAATTCAGGTGTCACTTCATTTTTAACTAAATCTAAGATGCGTTTTTTGCCTTTTTTTTCTTGAGGCTGTAGTTGTTTTTGTTTTATTTTGCTTTTTCCTTCAGATCTGAGCGCTTAAAAAACGTTACGCGTCGGAGCACCTGTGTTCTGAATACAAAGGTCTTAAAAATGTAATTGAAGGATTTCCACTTTTGTAGGCAGATCAGCAGGGCTGATATTGATCCATCTTTTTAGGGAGCCACAGTGCAGCAGAAGGTGATACTGTAGAGGGCCCCGTAAACCCTCGGAGCCTTCTGTCTAATTTGGCAGAAAAACACAGAATGTCGGACAACAAAAGAGCGATCCGATTCTGTAAGAAATCTTCATCCCACCCACCCCCTTTTCACAAGATTAAAAAAAAAAAAAAAAAAAACAGAAAGAAAGAAAGGGGAAAAAAAGAGACTTAATTTTTTCAGCTGCGCACAATGATTCGGTGCTCACTCTTGCATTGAAACAGTTGCTGTCAGAGCAGGCAGGAAACAGTTTTCGTTTAATTGCTGAAATCATTCGGAAGTGCTTCATGCACGGCTTCTATACAGCAGATGCTGTGCATTAATTGGCCTGTGTAGGGTTGACCCAGGGTTCCTTGCAGCGGGCCCAGTTTTAGGCAGAGGGTTTAAATAGCTTATTTCTGATTTTGTGTAACCCGGCGCGCCTCACGAGCGCGCCCGCACGTGGCGTGTTTCCATGGTCTGCAGTTTCTCATGTCATGTGGGCTTCAAAGCCCGTGTTTCACTGGTAATGTACTAGCAGCAGGTAAGCTCTAAATACCATCCATCAGGAGCTCATTTTTTATCCAGATACTCCAATGACTGATGAACCTGTCTTTTGTATGAATGTTCAGCGCAGGAGAAAGCCATATGCCCCTGGCACTGGTTCCTATGCATTCCTCACCGTGTGCAGCGAGGAGAGGAAGGGAAAAAGCCCACAGCCTCACATTTACGTGCCTTTCATTTATGTAGCAGTTAGCACTTTGTAAACCAGCACTGTGTGGATTTTTTTTTCTTTTTTTTTGAGCGGGGAGAGGAGATTTATGTCTCTTAAAGCAATCAGACTGCTGCTCCCGCATTTTCGTTGTGGGGAATATCGCCACACACCCTTAATAGGGACCCTTGTTTTGCTACTCCCCGTCTGTTCAAAACAGACCTGAGCCCATTAGAAGGTCCTCCCTTGTGTGGGAAGACCACAGCTGTTACTGTAAATCTCATCCAGTAACTGTATCACCCCCATTTTGTGGCTCTGAAGGATGAAATTGAGAAATGGGATACTGTGCAGTCATCCTTTACGTCTCCAATTTTAGGCCTTTGCACATCATTTTCATGCTTTTATTCCAAATCAAACAACATTAGCGAGCAACACCACCCTGCGCTAAGTGCCTGGCGGCTCAGGCGGCGCCGGCGACCCTGCTCTCCTGGAGGCTTCGGGTTGTTTTTATTGTTGTGGACGCTGAGCTTTTCATTTTACTTTTTACTCTCTTTTTCCCCATGGATCTTCCCCAAATCCTCAGGTTTGCTAAGAAACAGAAATCCAGCAGGTGCCCGAGATGGCGCCGCTCACTTGGGCCTCTGCGCGGGCTCGGCTCCGTGAGCAAGCGTGACCCTGGACGGGGTCTGTTCCTTCAAATCCTGGCAAATAAAGTGGGTCTGACTCCTTAGGAAGGATACTGGGGACTTTAGTCAGAAATAAGAAGTGGTTTAAATCATTAGCACAACAAAGCAAACTATAAGCTTGAGGATAAAAGTCTCGGGGGAAGGAGTCCTCTGAAAATAAATGGGACTTGATAGATTTCCATATCATTTATAACTTCCCTTAATTACACTTGGAAGACTTGCCAGTAAAACTGGAAAATTGGCAGCCGATATCCATTATAGTAATTTTGCCGACCATGGCAAGCAGCTGGCTTTACTGGATTTTATTTCCCATCACTCACAATTAATCGTCAGCCAGAGTGGCCCGGCTCTGCCCCCAGCAGCGCACCCGGTGCCTCACAGTGCGCAGTGCCTCACAGCGCCCAGTGCCTCACAGCACCCGGTGCCTCACAGCGCCTAGTGCCTCACAGCGCCCGGTGCCTCACAGCGCGCAGTGCCTCACAGCACCCGGTGCCTCACAGTGCGCAGTGCCTCACAGCGCCCAGTGCCTCACAGCACCCGGTGCCTCACAGCGCCTAGTGCCTCACAGCGCCCGGTGCCTCACAGCGCGCAGTGCCTCACAGCGCCTAGTGCCTCACAGCGCCCGGTGCCTCACAGCGCGCAGTGCCTCACAGCGCCCAGTGCCTCACAGCGCCCGGTGCCTCACAGCGCGCAGTGCCTCACAGCGCCTAGTGCCTCACAGCGCGCAGTGCCTCACAGCGCGCAGTGCCTCACAGCACCCGGTGCCTCACAGCGCCCGGTGCCTCACAGCACCCGGTGCCTCACAGCGCGCAGTGCCTCACAGCGCCCAGTGCCTCACAGCACCCGGTGCCTCACAGCGCCCAGTGCCTCACAGCGCCCGGTGCCTCACAGCACCCGGTGCCTCACAGCGCCTAGTGCCTCACAGCGCCCGCTGCCTCACAAGCGCCCGCTGCCTCACAAGCGCCTGGCGCCTCATGAGCGCCCGCTGCCTCACGAGCACCCGCCGCCTCACGAGCACCCGCCGCCTCACGAGCACCCACCGCCTCACAAGCGCCTGGTGCCTCACGAGCGCCCGCCGCCTCACAAGCATCCGATGCCTCATGAGCACTCGCCACCTTACGAGGGTCCGGTGCCTCACAAGCGCCCACTGCCAAGGGGAGGCCTGGAAAACTGCCCCTTACCAGGTGGGCTCCCTTGGCGCCCACGGTGCTCATGGCGGAACCTGGGGAGCCTCATGCGAGGCCCGACGCTGGCGGCGACAAGGTGCCAGCGTCCGAGCGAGCGCGCAGCCCTGCAGGGTCCCCTCGGAGGGAGGCTGCCCTTGCACCCCTTTCGCGCGTGCCGGGGAATGGGCATAAGCCCAAAGACCCCGTCTCGGTGTGGTCCCGCTCTGGAGCAGGTGGAGAAGCCCACGTGGCTCCCACATTCCTCACACGGCGCTGCTGCCTCCCCCCGAGGCCCTGCGTGTGTTGCCAGTGGCCTCAACGCAGAAGTACCCATCTCTTCAGTGAGCTGTTTCCTTCTCTCTCTCCATTTTTTTTCTGTTTTTTTCAATCTGCAGAGAGCAAAATTTTGAATGGAACCTTGCAGAAATAAACATAAAAGATACAGACATGCAGGTCTGACAGCAAAACGCCCGTTTATTTCCATTTTCTGAGCAGTGTGGAGGTGGATTGGTGTCAGTAGCGTAAGCCTGTGGGAAAGATCACCTGAGAATTATTTATTTTAATGAAAGGAGCACATTTAGTTTGCTGGGCTCCAATCAATCAGATTTTTTTTTATTATTATTGTTATTTTATTTGCCTGTTTCGACAGATTTCGGTCATCCATGAGACCTCTCTATAAATTGAAATGCAAAGATGATGGTTTGCATTGCTTCACCATCCGCTGGAAAACATAAAGCAGATGAAGAAAATGCGCTTTTAAAAATATAGAGAAATCCTTAAATGAGTTGGACAACAAGGAGTTGTGCTTGGGTCTTCATTTGCAGGCCAAATAACGAGCAAAAGGGTATGTGCAATTATATAATGAAAGAAATTGGACAATGCCCAAGAGGCTGAAAAAGAGAAAGGAGAGATACGAGTGCCTAATTTTAGGATTTGTTGCTTTGCAACAGAATACATTGTGCTGTAAGGTTTCACATAAGAACAGTCATTAAAATTCTGTGCTTAAGTGACCCGTTCCCCAAAGCAATTTCCAACAAATTGCAGCTTATGAGAAGTCCTGGCAGAGCACCTCAGCGCCGGCTTCCTCCCGGCAGCGCCTCCTTCCATCAGAATTTGCGAGACTGCAAGGTCTTCCCGGGATACTTTGTCCATATGTTTTATTGGTTGCGTGGATAGTTTTTAGGCTTCCTGGGCACCAATTCCTCTGTCATCAACCCAGCAAGAATTATATGAAACACAAAAACTTGTCTTTTTCTGAAAAAAGTGGGAAAGAGAAATTCACATTTGTGGATGTTTCCATGCCACAGCTGCTAGCACAAAGTGGCCTTTTGCTGCCACCCTGGCCGTGTGTGGGGACGATCCTGCCTAGCACAGGGACAGCAGGAGAACCTTTAGACCCCTGTTAGCTGCACAGCTTTTGTAGCACCCACCTCGTTAAGTTAAACTAAGTTGTAGATTCTGGCAAACTGCATCACACTAGGGCTCAGCAGGAGAGTGCCTTGTGCTCTTGAAGTTAGGCCGCTACACTCAGGCACGCAGCGCGTCCGCAGCATCTCTGTTTTCAGCAGTCTTTAGGGGCTCATTGTCATATCACGACTTTAACCAAGGGATGGTCATTTTTTTCTGAAATGTCCCATTCTAATAACAATAACAACAACAACAACAAAAGCTCACTTTTTAATTTTTATTTATGTATGTATTCATTGTCAATGGAAATAGCATTCCGTAGCTCCTCCCCGGCCCCAGAGGTGTGCGGGAAGCTCGGAGCAGCTGGCAGAGAGGCCGGGCGGCGGCGGGGGAGCGGAGGAGGAGGAGGAGCGGGGAGGAAGGAGGAGGCCGCGGAGGGCAGTGGGCGCGCGGGGCAGGCGGAGCGGGGCTGGGTGGGACGGAGCAGGGCACGGAGGCGCCACTGGTCCTGCTCGGCGCCGCTGGTGCTCGCACGGCTTCGGCGTCGCCTGGGGCTCCGGGGAGCCTCTGTGGCCAGAACGTCGCCGCGTTGGCTCTGTCGCGTTACGGTGCCGGGTTCCTGTGGCCAAGCCCGTGGCAGAAACACCGCCGGGCGCCTTTCAGTGATGCTGTTTCCTCCGTGCTCAGCCCCCCGGCGTCGGTGCTTTCCGCTCCTCGTGTCCGGTGTGCGCTCGCCCTCAGCCAGGAGTGCCGGAGTGGGAGCTGCTCTCCGCCAATATCTGCAGACATTTCCCGGACGGCCCCTGTACAGCCTGCACTCAGCCTCTGCGTCACTGCAGCCTGCTGGGCAGTCTGTTTCTCCAAGCTCGTCTACTCCCGTCATCAACTTACTTTTTATTTGTATTTAGGGAAAAAAACAGACTTATTAGCAACTATATTCTGCGAGAAGCAACACGTATAGCAGCCCATGGATCAGATCCCTTCCTGTAGTTTCCGTGGAGCCCAAAAGAAAGGAGAACTTTCACGCTGAGCAAAGCAGCCGTGGAACTGCCTCGCTGGGAAACACGTGACTTCCACGGCTGGAATGGCGCGGGCCGACTCTTCCCGCAGATCCATGATGGATACGGAATGTGTGGGTCTGTCATGGATGTGGAATGGGAGCGGTGGAGGCTGGCGCTGAGGCCGGGGAGAGGAGCTGCTCCCGCGTGCTTGAGGCCATGTGTTTAGGTCGGTGATTCCTGTGCCCGGCTTTGCTGCCAGTTTGTCCGGGGCAGCTCTGATGCTGTGACTGGTCCGTAGCCGACTGACTTGACACGTGCCACACAAGTCTTTTTATAGCTTTTAATGAAAGAATCCCCTTCTTCTTCTTCAAAAAAAAGTCATATACACTTCAACGCATTTTAAATCCTCTGTCCTCATTTTATGCTGCTTTAATTTTACCAGGTTTCGGAAGGTCAAGAGATTTGTGTAATTGAAGCAATGAAAATGCAGAACAGTATGACTGCTGCTAAAACAGGCAAGGTAAGCTACCTCGGCTCACGTGAAACCACGTGCAACTTGTCAAATAGGATAGAATTTAAAAAGGAAGAAAGGAAGATTCTGGTTGTTAAGGAATTAAGTGTGATTTTTGTAAGTCTTCCAAAGAGAGGCGCCTTTAATTTTTAACGTTTACATCTGCTGGAAATGCTGTTAAATAGTTCCGAGCCTTAGATAGCACAGCGGGAAATAGTTCTACTGGCTTCATAAATTTACGTATCTCTTTTTTTCTCTGAAATGACTTGTTTTCTGTGGTGCCACGTTGAAGTGAAAGCCTGGCAATGCTGCAGCCCCGCTCTCCAAATTCTGCGTTTTCCGAGAGCAGCTGGAGAAGAGAGACGGGCCCTGGGCTGGCGCCGTCCTCCTGCGGAGCAGGATGCGCCGCAGCCGGCGCTGGGCAGGGATCGTCACCGGCGCGTGCCCCCAGTCCCACCTGTTTGGGGGTCGTCAGGCCCCAGATCTTGGCTTATAGGTCCCAGCCCTGACCATGGCCTCGAGGAGCGCGCCGGCTGCTCCTTTCCGAAGGAAGAGCAGGGAGTCCCTCGTGAGGAGTCCCCTGCCAGACACACGGGTTCTGTATTCTCCTCTCTCAGGCTTTTCCTAGCATGTTCCGACCCTGTGCTGGCTGGGGACTGAACCCGCTGCTCCTGCTGAATCACAGTTTGGCTAACAAACAGTGTGAGATTCGTCAGCCTGGAGGGAGGCAGTGAGGAGCCGGACTTGCAGGTCGGGGACGAGACTGGTCCTTGGCAAGAGCTGCCGCGAGCCGAGGGGCGCTCTCCACGCCAGGGACTGTTTGTGTGTTTACCAGAAGGCAGTGTTGGCACAGGCCGGGGAGCGTCGCTGAGGCTGCGACCCGGGGCCTGCTTCTTGCAGGGCATCCAGCACAAAACTGGGTCTGCAGGAAAAACAGTCTCAGAGAGCGAGAGAGGGAGCTGACCCTCTGCACCCTCCGTGCAGTAATTCCTTTATTTTCTCTCGATTAATATTCACTAGCACTCTTGTATTTTCCTTGTTGCTTCATATTTTTAGCCTCCTTAGTGCTGCTCGGTGCATTCACTGCATTTAACTAGCCGGGACTCCTAATTAAAATGCTGGAGCCCCCTTCCCTTCTACCCTAACCTCGCCTTTCCCACCAAGGGGAACTGCAGCCCGTGAACAATCCCTGAGTCCTGCTTGCTCTTTCCAAATAACAAATACCTCCTATTCCTTCCATAGAAATGCCACGTACAACCTCACTGGCCTTAGATGGGGCTTCTGTTAATCCCTCTGAGCAGGTTTTGGATGGTGCCTAGGCTGGGCTATGGAGGGCTCGCGTTTTGCCTCGCGATGTCTCCAGTTGGGTAATAAGCAGATGTGACTCTTTAGAAAGTGAAGGATTTTAAAAGAGCAAAATAGTTTTGGGGTGGGCAGAGATGAAGCCACTGAGGAACAGAAGTCGGCCCGTTCTGCATTGCCGAGTTAAGGCTCCCCGTGCTAATAAACCCCGACTCGTCCGCAGGGATGGGATTCTTGGCACTGGCCGCTGACCCATGGTTTTATGCTTTGAAGCCCTGTTTTATATCCCAGGTCATTTGTTTTCAGCTGGAAGAGGCTCCATTTTCATTCCCCCTCTGAATTCCTTTTCTGCTTCTGACCCCATCTTCCTGCGCACGAGTGTAAGAGAAGAGTCTTCATCTGCCTCGAATTTCCCCCCGGCACAGAGGGTTTCACGAGCAGGGAAAGACGGAGAGCGGCTCGAGCGGCTCCATGCGCTTCGGGCACCGCTGGACGGGGTCAGGGCGAGGGGCTGCTGCTGCTTGTCAGAAATCACTGGGGAGCTCAAAGCACTTGTGAGGGGCAGTGTTTGCTGATCCTTGGCTTGTGCAGAAAGGCAAGAACGGCGCGTTTTCCACGCCACCTTCAGCCCAAAAGCCTCAGAGTTAGGGAAGCGGGTGGGCTGCAAAGGCACTGACTTGGGAGCAGAGCTTCAAGCTGTGTGTTTGCTTGTGCCGAGTATCCAGCTTCAGCTTCCTGACAAGGCAAAATGAGTGTTTGTGCCAGAGAGCCCGGTGCAGTGTTCACTGCTCACGTGCCTGGCATATATAAAATGTACAGTATATTTAAATGTAAAATGTGTATTTAAAGTGCAAGGAGTACGGTGATTTTTCCATTGGCCACTCCTTTGAAAAGTAGAGGTGTGAGTGTTCGGTATTCAGACGGTCCTCTAAAAGATTTAAGATTTTAGTTGCAAGTGAGCAACAGGGCAAATGGCAGGAACTTCTGGATGTAACTAACTTTTAAAAGCTGTGTCTCAAATCTGACCCTCAAGCACCAAAATCATGGGACAAAATGGCAAGCGGCAGATGCCTCTGCACTGGGATGGAGCTGGGCACGATTTGTGCCATCCCAGAGCATCTCCATCCTTGGGAATGCCCCGAACATGCTGCCCTGAGGTCCTGCAGGCCCCTTCCTGGGTTGTGCAGTGGTCCCATACGTGCGGATACGTGTGTTTAGCCCGCGTGTGCTGGTCATCATACTGGAGAGGGGCAACGTCAGCCAAAATGTGTGCTTGGCCATTGAAGATGGATTGAAACCCCCTGTTTCTGTGCCGTAGGTAAAAGCTGTGCACTGTAAAGCTGGAGATACTGTTGGAGAGGGAGATCTGCTGGTGGAACTGGAATGAGATGGTGCCTTCACACAGCCGAGTGAGCCTTCTCCCCCGCCGATGGGCTAAATTAAGGCAATACAGCACAGAAGATGGACGGGCCTAAGCAGAGGATTTTATACGGTCATATTTATTGTGTCAGTAGTTAAGACAGCAAACACAGATGTTAAACCTTGGCAACAAACCCCAGATTTTTACTCTACAAATATTTGTACATAACCTTTTTAATTCTCCTGTGATTTTTCCAGACCAAATAAAATCAATAAAAATACTATTTCTGCTTTAGAACAGGAAAAGCCTCTTTTTCAAAAAAAGAAAAACCACCAAGCCCCAGATGCGAGTGATCTTCAGCCGCGGTGATGTTGTTGGTTTGAGACACCAGCCAAGTGGAGGAAGCGCCGACGGGCGCGAGCAGCTTTCCCAGCTCGGTGTCAGCAGAGGCCTGCACGGGTCAGAGTCACTGTCATGGTTCAGAACCGCTGCCTGGAGCTCCTGAAAGCCCACGGGCAAGGAGCACCGGAGCGCCTGCAGTCTGCTGCGCTCAGAGCGTCGCTCCGAGCTAAGTTCGGCCCCGGCGGGGAACTAGGGCTGTTTGTAAAGTCTGACGAGCGCGTGCTCGGAAAGCTGCACGTGTCGTACGGAAGGTCAGCCCCGGAGAGGAGGACTTAGGGAGCAGGAACAGAAGGGAGGGCTGGTGAAGCTGGTCCCTTTGAAGCACCACTAGGGAAAAATCTCAGTCTGCCCAGAATCATCCCCCAGACAGTCACCGGTTGCCACGTGCCAGTGTCTTCATCCAGAGTCGTAACATTCCTCTTGGCAGACAGAAAAAAGATACTGGGAAGAAGCCATATTCCCCACTGAATTCTTCCTCGTGGGTCTTGGCTCTCCAGCCTGATCCTGGCAAAGGCTTCCCAGGGATGGCTGGTACTTCAGCTAATACCTAAAGCACCTAAAGGCACCTCTGCCCGGATACGCTGAGCTCTAATCCCTGGGGATGTGGTTAGAACAGGTAAGTAAGTGGCCTTTTTATTATTTTATTCCCTTTATCCTGCTGAGATCCTGTGGCAGGCACTGCTAAAGCTGGCTGCCCGTTTCTACAGCAAACTCAGCCTCCCTCTCAGCCCTTAATGCGGCCTCGGAGCCGAGGGGGCTCACTCTCCTTTTCCTACCTGGAAGCTGCAGGTTCATGCTTATTCCTAGGAAAAAGAAAAAAAAAATCAAAACAAAAATCGTCTCTCCAGCCAGAGGCACCAGAGGGTGAAGGGGAGAAGTGCAGAAGGGCTGGAGGCTCCTTTGCAACCAGAGAGGCTCCCTGTGCTGCAAAGTGCTGGCTGAAGAGGCCCTTTCCATGTGGTTAAACCTGTGGCCAAGGTGGGAGCAGTGCTGTACGGGCACCTGCTTTGTTCAGTAGCATCCATCAGAGTGGAGACGGGGTCTGGGGAGTACCTGAGTGTCAGGAAAAGTAATGCCCTTGCAGTGGGAGAAACTGAGACAGGAATTACCACGACTTCCCACAGGGCCGTCTGGCTGCCTGTAAAATGAGGGAACACTCTGTAGACCCTGCAGCTTGCCCGAAAAGTTAAACCTAGACAGTAAGGTGAAAAAATATGAGCAAAATGTCCTACTTTATTTGTTTAATTGGCTTACCACAGGGAAACTGGCCTCCCGCCTCTTTCCCCTCCAAGCGAGGCGCAGTTGTGCCTCTTGCTGCAGGTTTGGGTAGAGCTCCCCTGGGCAGCACCGAGCTGCTGCTCAGGAAGAGAAGTCCTCTTTCTGCAGATTTTTTTTAATTTACTTACTTTAAATATTGCTATATTCTTTATAAAAAAAATATCCAGAGCATCTGTATTAAGCATACAAAAGACTGCACCCCCCCCCCCCCCCCCCCCCGCCCCAATCAAAATTTCAGTGTGCATGATGTGGTTGGTCGCAAGCTCTGCACTGAAATGAAGCTAAAAGTCACCCCAGTCAGTGCTCACAGCAGCTGCATCGGGTGTAGTGCAGGAGGCAGCTAAATCAGGTCTGTTTTTCCTTTTTCTTTTTTTCCCTTTTTTTCTCTGCTCAGTGAACTGCAAAGGCAGCTAGAGTCCTATGATGCCATATTAAAAATATGATTTTTAATGTAACTGTCTTATATTAAGAATATTTTTTCAAAAAATACCTTACAAAACTAGAAATGTTTTAAAAATTGTCATCTCTTCAGAATAACATTGCAACATAGAGTCTCTTCTACCCACTATTTCTACAGCAATTTCACATTTTTTTTGTGAAGCGCATAGTACCTGCGCAGTCATTCTCCTCAAGAGATGTTTGCTTGCCCCGTCTACATTCAGTAACTAACTAATAAACACTCTAATGAGTCAATATTAAATGTGAAGTCTCTTTTACTTTCTTTTCAGCTGTGATTTGTAATCAGTTTTAGCCATTAGTGCAATAGGATTATTGCTCCACCCACCCACCCAGGGAAGACGCGCGAAAGATTTGCCAATTCGGGTCAAAAATTAGTCAGTTCAACTGCCTTCCATTTGCCCCTGTCATTTCTGAGGCAAACAGGGGAGAGGGGGGTAAGATCCTAATCCCAGACGGCTGCGCAGAGCCGGTTACTCTACTCGCCCAGCAGACGTGGATACCCACGTCGGGTTAGCGGGATTTTGACACGTTGGGGTGAGCTCCAGCTGCAAACAAACCTACGACTCTCTAGCATTAGGCTCGACACTTTGCTTGGGCAGGTGACAAAGGAGGGCGCGTTTCCAACCAGAAGGCACCGGGCTCGGTCTTCCCGGCGCCTATTCCCGTCTCTCCCGCAGCACGTAGGAGAGGCCGTGTTTCCCCGAGGAGTCGTAATTGTCAAGGTAGGGCAGGTTGACCCACTCGGGCGGGTAGGTGCTGGTGTTGTACACGAAGCACTCCATGACGCTGCGCCCGCTCTTGCCCTCCCACTCGAGCACCTCAATGCTCATGGCCGTGCGCTGGTACATGTCTGGGCAGCCTTCGAACTCGTCGAGGAACTGCAGCATCTGCTCGTCCACCGCGTAGATCTCGCCAGCCACGCGGTGCCCCGTGCCGGGCATGTTGAGCATGTAGGGGATGTTGTACTTGCCGGCGATCACCAGCGGGTACCTCTCCACGGTGCGGCCCCGGCCTTGGAACTTGGCGATGCCCTTGGCCGTGTTGAGCATGTGCCCGTAGTTGGGCTGGCCCTGCTTGAGGGTGCCGTACACGAAGACACGAGCCATGGCACCTGCGGCACAAAGGGGACACGCGTCATGCACCGCCAGGCCCGCGCAACGGCTGCGCCGAACTTGAGCTGCTCCTCAAAGCAATGACTGAAAAAGGCTCGTAGGAGACAGGAGGGGAAAGGCCTTTTCGTAATGCTTTGCCATAATGAAATTCTAGCCCTTTCTTTCCCTCAACATCGGCTCTGAGCAGGGCCAGGGCTCTTCCTGGCTCTCGTCGCCTCGTGCTCACGGGTGCCCTGCCATGAGCCAGAGGCAGCCCACGGAGCTGACCCAGTGATGGGAACAGCTCCAATTAGCCCATCCTCCGTGGGAAAAAAAATATTAAAAAAAAAAAAAAAAAAAAAAATCCCAATTCAGTTTAGCAAAGCAGTAAAAGAGCTGTATGTCAGTCTCCTGCATTCCCAGCTCGGCCAGCCCTTCCATGCCCAGTTCGGGCAGTCTGCTGGAGCGGTGCCACGGCGTTTTAGCCCTGATCTCCCTGCCCCGGAGGGTGCACGTGTTTTTCAGAGCCCCACCTGCCGTATCTGGCCAAGCAGCACCCCGGCAGCGCCGGCCCCGTTATTCCCGTTTGCTGGTTCGTCAGCAGCCGGACGCTATTCCCGTTTCTCCGGGTCACTCTCGGGCGACCGTCGCGGTTCCTCCGTGCCGCTTCGGCAGGAGACCGCGCGGCTCCCTGGGAGGCGGCGCGGAGAAGGGACCTCCAGAGCGGTTGGGGAAAAAAAAAACAGCCTTACAAAGCAAAGCTGAAGTAGAAAATTAACAAGTTCTCAGCTAATTGCTCTTATTTTAGGAAACTGTTAGATCAGCTGGATTATCCGAAAGGGTGCATTACTGGGGGAGAAGAGTGTCATTTAAAATAATCATGCCTTTTAACCAGCAGCAGAGCAATTTCCCCCTCGGTGAAATGAACAATTTGTCTCTGTAACAGAATACAGTTTTCCAAGCAAAAATGGTGTATGCCTTTATTTACTGGCAAAATAGCCTTCACTTAGGGGAAAAAAAAAAGACCACACTGATGTTTTTCTCTATTTTATTAGATATACCCCAGCATCATTTATCCTTCGTGACATAAATGAGGTTTTTGGATGCAGCTCATTCCCTCACAATAAAAAGAGCATTAATATTCGGTTGCTTCGAGTTCCTTTTATAAAAAAAATCATTACCTTTCAGACTGTGTTTTGAATAACAAACACAGATCCTTCAGGAAGAAACTTGTCCCCATGGGGATTGAGAAAGGATCAGAGTTAAGCACTGAAACATGCAATTAATTCCCATTAGGGGATTAGGGCACTCGTGTTCACTTTGAATCAGAAAAATGAATTGTGAATTAAATTGTTCACAACCAAGAGGTGACTTGTCAGAGTTAATAAGTTAAAAAATGAAAAGGGAAACCTGAAATGCACACAAAAAGCTCAAAGGCAAGTGGTGCATCTGCACGAAAAGATAGGCTTCATTTCCATTAAATAAAATATTTATCCCTACTGTATATCTGAAGATAAGCTTTGGAAAAGTTTTGAGGGAAAAAAAGTGTCACAACTACGAAAATTGTCCCCATATTAATTGAATATTTCTTATTGCACAGTATCTGGCTATTTAGAAACATTTCGCTAACACTGATTTAAAGAAATGCATAGATTCTGCAACCACAGATGCAGGGTAGTTATAAAGGAAAATGCTAACCCGGGTTTGGAGAGGTGTTTTGGTTTTAATGCCTAAATAAATGAATTCACCCAGCCGTACATATGGAAATCAGGCAGGGATCTGGTGTTTCAATCGTTGTTTATGCGCAAACAGTGTCTCACACTTCGATTTGCAGTACTCCAAAAGTTGTGATTTTTCAAAAAAAGGCTGGCTGCTAAACTTTCTCCTGTAACTTTACAGCAACTTCTTTTGCAACCGCTCTTACCGTTCACCCAGGGCAGACTGAATACATCGACTTTCTCCTTTTTCAAAAACACAACCAAGCCCGCAGACACCATTACCCCAGCTGAGAAGCGCCTAAAATAAATTTCTGCTTCAGCTGCTCAATTAAAATACATGTATATATATTTTCATCATCTTTTACTTGAGATAAAACAAAACATTTTCTGAAGACTCGGGCCTATAAACACAAAGTGTAAGTTTTCTAGGTGCTAAAGCCTGCACCTGAAGCCTGTGTGCTGCCTATTGCCTTCTAGAAAAGCAGCTATCCACCGCGTGGATATGATCCGCAGCGTTCCCACATTGCGCGCTTTGAAAGCCATCCCCGGCCACCTTGTGGCAGGCCAGCAAGGAGCAGGGTTGGGATTTCAGGTCCCCGTTTCCCAGCCCGTCCCTGTGCAGCTGCCTGGAGCAGAGCCGCAGCCCAGGCCCCAAGCTGCTGCCTCTCCCTCGATCCACTTGGACACTCCATCCCTGTACCGAGCTCCTTGGGGATGGAAAAGAAACCCACCATCAGCCTCCGTGCCGTGGATGAGCTGCCAGGACAGAACAAACCCACTCGGAAGGAACTTCCATGAAATATTCACACCAAAGTCATTAAAATTTAATGAGCTGGGGAGGCAGGACGGGAACGCCACTGCTTCACACAGCGACTTTCACCGAGGAAGCCAGGGCCGGGCAAGCACCGGGGGAGGCTCTGGATGGCCCCTTTGCAACGCCAGGCCTGAGATGGGAGAATAAAACGACTCTGTCAGGGCTGGGGCAGAGTTTCTGCTTTGGTTTTATTTATTCTTTTGCTCAAATGCTGTGAGAAGGTGATGACTGACTGCCTCAGTGGAGGCACAGTTGCGGATTAAACCAGGAAGTCTCGATGAGGCTCTCTGGTCCCAGGTTGTGTCAAGGTGAAACTGCTGCCTCGTTACCTCACTGGCAGCAGCCATGATAATGAACTGCTGATTTTTCAATTAAAAAAAAATACATATATCACTCAGATAATTATTAGATGCTACCGACTTCTTAAAAATAAACCACAAAATAGTGTGAGCACTATGCTGGCTCCAGGGATGTTTTTGATTGTGGTAACAGTGGTTTGGGGGCTGTATTTGAGGAGTCGTTTTCTTGCGACTCAGAAAGTATCAATTTCTCTCCCTCTGTCTATATATACATACAGTAACATTATTTTCCCCTGAGAAAAATTCCCAGTGCTGGCTCAGTGATCAGATATAGTTACACATTAATTCTTCAGAAGTTTCTTGAAAACCATCGGAAGCAGGTGAAAAAACAAAACGCCTTGAACTTTCGCCATGGGCTCGGGCCCTGCGAGTTCCCGGGCCGCCCTCGGCTCGAGTCGGCTCGCAGGCCGCGCCGGGGGCCGCATCCTGTTGCGCTTTGATGCTCTCGTTCGGCCACTCGCTATTTCCCCTGCCGCCAGACGAGGGCTTCCTGCCTGCGCCGACCCCTTCCCAACCCGGCGGGCGCCTCCAGCCCCTGCTCACGTTAGCGCCGGGACGCGGCCTCCTCTGAGGCGCAGAGGTGACGGCCCCGCGCAGCAGCCATGTTCGGCCAAGCTCCGGCTTGGAAGAACGAGCAGGAGCATCCCGGGGATGGGGATCTGCTCCATGGGTGCTCCCTGTCATCTCAGAATCACAGAATGGTTGAGGTCGGAAGGCACCTCTAGAGATCACCTAGTCCAACCCCCCTGCTCCAGCAGGGACACCTAGAACACGTGGCACAGGGTGGCATCCAGGCGGGTTTGGAAGATCTCCAGAAAAGGAGACTCCACAGCCTCCCTGGGCAGCCTGTTCCAGGGCTCTGTCACCCTCACAGGAAAGCTCTGTCTCACATGGAGATGGAACTGCCTGTGTTTCAACTTGTACCCATTAGCCCTTGTCCTGTCACTGGCTTTCACCGAGAAGAGTTTGGCTCCACGCCGACCCGCCTGCATGTCCGAGCGCCTGGAGGCGACGTGTCGCTCACGGGCTACATGCAGGAAGGGTGACTTTTATACAAGCGCTTGCACAGCTTTGCAGAAAACCCGGCGTGGTTTTTCTAGTAGTACCTCAGTATATTGCAGCAAGCTTTTGCTAGCACACTTCAAAGACCAACAGACTGCAAAGGCAGTTACAAATTGCTCAGGGAGAGCACTGAGAAATGGAGCCCACAAATATCACTTTGGGGCACGGACTGAACAAGTGGAGCCTGAGAGGGAGCTGGTGAGATGGGGCAAACCTACCTACCACTATAGGTGAGCGTTTTAAAGACAGCACTGTTTTCTTTAAAAAGCAGGTCAAAAAGTCAGCACAAAATAAAGGTGATCCAGAAAAGCCTTCTGGCCACAGGCATGGTGAGGAGGTAGGAAGAGCCGTTACAGGTCACAGAGCAGGTGCTCCCAGCCCAGCATCCTCCCCGTACCTGTCGTGGCCACAGGGGAGCAGCAGAAGAGCAGGGCGAGGGGGCAGCGATGCCTCCCGGGACACCGAGTCCGGAAGCTTCTTAAGCCCAAGGCGATGGTTTAACTGCGTGCACAGGATTTTTGCTCCTGTGAAGCGGCTCACTTTCTCCCTGAGCCCTCGCATGCACCTGCAGCGCACGGAAAGGCAGCTGCAACCCCACACTGAGCCCGCGCGTGGGTTTTCCATGATGCCTGCCGGCCTCATAGGAGGCCTTTCCCGACGCACCTTCCCCACCACCTGTGACTTGCTGCCTCTTGCTCCCTTTCTGTGCTGGAAAATTCATGTGTTTCTAACAAATCAGAACATATTCCTTGGGCTTAATCATTCTTGTGACCCTTTCCTCTAACTTTCCTAACTCTGTAAAGAGCCTTTGGAGATCAGGGAAGCAGAATTGCAGTATGCTAGAATGGATAAAGCATGGATTAGACAGTGACATAAATCACGTTTCCCGCTTTGCTCGCATTGGTTTCCTACTAATGCCAAGTGTTCAGCCTTTCTGACTGCTCTTGAGCAATGGGCTGCAGCTTTGGAAGAGCTCTGTCATACCTCAACATCCTATTTTTCACTGGAAGGACTGACAAATAGGCATTTATCCACACTCTCTTGGATAATACTCTTAATCCTGCTGCAGGGTTTAAGTTAACAGATGAGACGACTCCTGAAAATCCCACTCAGCATTAGGCCCTTTCTATGGTGTTTTAAGCACGGGACGCTTGAGTAGCACACCGAGTAGGGGCTCACTTCTGTACCTTCACATGCTGAAACTCTTAAATCTAGACAAAAAGCAGCAAAATAAAGTAAAATAAATAAAAGCCTGATTCAACTTTTGGAATCAACTTTTGGTTCCACACCTTGTTTTTCCTAGCGTTGCTCCCAGGAGAGTTTCAGATACCCCCGTGAATGTGAAGCGGTTCCCGTCATTGACATGCAGAGCACAGCGCATTGCTTCAAACCGCCGACATCCTGAAACTCGGAGCACCGGCTGAGGCTTGGAAACACTTTTCCCAGCAAGGTCAGCACACTGATTTACATGCCAATACCCGCAGTGTTAGCTATTTTGTATCGGGAGTCGCGTCTCGGCCTGCGGAACGCTGTGAACAGCCCCAGTACCTCAGCCTGGGAACAAACATGTTTTTCCTGTGCTGAAAAGATGGGGAGAGAGGGAAATGGACAGGAGAAAAGCTCAGGGCTGTCCTCGGCGGTTGCGCAAGATACAGCAGCACAAAGCAGCCTGGCAGCAGATCCGTGCCCTGAGCAATCCCTTGCTCCATGGGGACACAGTGCCGCAAATCCCCCTCTCCAGCCGCGTCGCTCCTCTCTCCCGCTGGAGGCACCAAAACAGCGGCCGGCACCAGCAGCCAGGGCCAGAGCTGGGCACAGGTTTTTCCTTCGGGGATTGATCCCGAGCGGCCCTGCAACAGGACTACCACGATTGGAGGCTGCTTTGACCTCATAAAACCAGAGGGCATAAAAGCAGAAGGGCACGAGCTAGGAGATCTCAAGCTGCTTCACCAAATGAACCAGAAATGAATCTCATATACGTTTAAAGCATTTTATCTATGTTTCTATAGCAAGCCATGCTTCTCTTGGAAAATGTTAGTGACCCACAGAAAGAAAAAAAAAGAGAGAAAGATTAAAAGCAGCTGTACTGGAGAAATCACTAGATTTAAACACTACCGCTATTTTAAATATCCAACAAGGAGTCTCCCTGGAGAGGACTGACAGCGTGGGATGGAGTCAAGCACGCTCTTGCTTCAACAGGGTCATATGAATTCTGCGCGAGTCTGAAGGGATAGCCATGGTATACGTATAGACATAAGAGATGTATATAGATGTATAGTCATAAGAGATGTATTAGCACTAATGCCTTGTGTTTGGATGTAGCTACTAGGTAGCCACGGAGGAAGGAGAGGCCCTTTGTGATGCTTGGAGTGTGACCGATGAGGTGACCTAGTGGACATAATGAAATCTGGAGCACACAAACAGTAGTAAGACAACGTTGCAAAGATACTGGTTTGCTACTATAGCTCTGAAGAGAGGAAAACCACTGATCTGGAGACGGCCCCTGGCTGAACACGGCCAAATATGACAGGCTACCAAACTTACCAATGGATCCGCATTCTGCAGATACACAGAAATACCTTCCTTTTACTTGACTCAGCTTATCCAGGCCAGCAGCAATTTATTTAAAGCTAAGAAGGTGAGGTTATGAGGTTTTACCTTTATTGTATTTTTAAAGGGAAGCTTCTTCCATCCTTTCAATTTAATCATATTTGTGTAAAAGTGTAATATTTTACATCTCAAGATACTGGTAACAAAATGAATCACCTCAATTCACTAACTGTGGTTATCTTATTTGGCTAATTAATTAAATTTAAATACAAGCCTTATTTTGAAAGAGTATGTATATTGGGTAGTTTTATTAAAAAAGATTTTTTTTCCATTTTCTGAAGTGAATTCAGCTTGCAACTGGTTAAAAAAAAAGGAAAAAAGAAACATCCAATCTCAGCAACAAATTTATTTCACCATTCCCTAATACAATAAAGGGCAAAAATTCAGAGAAAAAAAAAACCCACATCAAAACATCAGAGCCACACAGAGATGTATAACAATTCACAAGAAAGGATACAAAATCACAAGAAAAGCTATTTTATTTTAAAAAAGCTATTTTAAGTTTCCCAAACTTGATGCTTTTTTCCCAGGAAAGACTTGCAAAAACCTGCAATCTATTTTTTCATCAATTGGGAAAGCATCCTTAACTCAACGCAGATATATTTATTGTTTTACTACATCGTACACAAAGAAAATACCTACTCCTGGAGCATCTGAAAAAGCCTGAAATGGCTTCCAGAAAGGCACTAGAGCAACTGCTGTCAGGTCCAGAAGACACACTGTCCAGAATCTCAAATATCTCCTGCTTGGTAGAATCAAGAGAGATGTGAAATTCCCAGTTTGTTTGTTTGTGTCCTATAAGAATGTGTTGAAAGAAACATAATCCCTCCAGGTAAGGAGCACTTTGGTCCTTGAAATGAAATAGGTGCTTGTTAGGCTGATAGAAAAAAATTAAAGGTCTACATTTACTGAGTGAAGAGAAACAGTTACAAAAGTCCTTAAAACTTCTCTGAAACCACAAAGGCTCATGAGAAATGCTGATGGAAAAAATTACCTAACATCATGTTCCCACAAAGAAATACTTCTGCAGTTCTTCTCTGAAGGCAAAAAGAACTATTTTAGTTTTACTATGGCATTATTCTATTTCTGTTATTCTGATTGAAGGACTACTTGTCACTGTGCAGGATCCCTGGATTGAAGCCTTAATCAAAGGTATCTTAAACCAGAGCCCTAGCTGTAACAGAAAAATATTATATAATATTAATCTGAATTATATACACATATGAGACAATTATTTTTAAATAAAATATTTAAATAAATGAGAATAGCTTTATACATGCTCTGAAGCCTCTTTTCAGTGACCTTTGAAAGAAAATCTCTGTTACTAACTTGATAAAGGAAAGGGAACAAAATCAAGTACTGAGAGTAAATGAGGGGTGGAATAATATGCAATGTGATTTTGAATGTAGAAAAGCCACAGTAATGTCATTAGAAGAATCTGCTTCCTCCTTAGTCAAGGCTTAATACACTGAGTCAAATAAAACATTTTATATAATATACAATTAAAGTGTTATCCCCAGAGGAAGTGAAAGAGAAGAATCATATATGAAAAGCAGTTAACTAAGGGAAGATTATAATAGGTTATATTAAAATAGAAGTAATTAGGATGGACAGAAGTTGCTGGTCATATTCCTCAGGGATTAGTGATACTTTATTTATTAGTGACTCTGATGCAACAAGTAATCTTATGGCTATCCAGTAACTGCTATATACTGAGGAGGACTGCTTCAGGCTACAGACGTATGAGATGGCCCTGTGAACAGCCTAATTGAAATAAGGTGTTTTTTAATGACACAAGCTAAAGAAACATATGCTTGGAGACCAGAACTTCTGATAGAAAATGAGCTCATGAGTTGCAGGCAAATATGAAAGATGCTCCAAGTATTTTTTGTTGAATCAGTCGGCAAATGAAGTCAATGCTGGGCACTCAAAAGGGATCACGTATGTTTTGCAGTCTCGGAAGTTCACATGCTCACTTTCCAATCATTCATTCATCATGATCACCCCAGCAGAAATATTTTAGACTTGCAGATAAAGTCTGAAAAATCTAATAAATCTTCAGTTACTTTAGGTTCACATCACAACATCCTCACATGCCTTTGAGGCATTCAGATATCTAGGAGGGTGCCTTACTACACCTTCAAATCCAGTCTTTTGTGTTTGGGAAGGAGACACAGGGCAGGCAAGAAAATACTGGCGTCTAAAAAGCTGGGACACGTTCCAAAAGGCAAGTTCTTCATATATTGCCAAGTTAAGACTAGCTCAGTTCACAAGCAAAGGTTCCTAAGCCTCAAATGTAAATTAGTAGATCCTCAGACCAGCTTTAAATTCCTCATAGAAGCCTCCTCACATGCTCCAAAATATGGGACAAAATTGTTAACAAGGAGCACTGCAAACCTGGCTGCTTTAGTAGTCCAAAAGAATAGACCCAAGAGGATGCACATATTTTATCATGAAAAGGGTAACTGCCTATGTCTGGAGACCTGGGACAGAGTGACAAAGAAACATCATATCCCTCCTTTCCCAGGGCTCCGCTCTGGAAATGAGGCAACGTCGTGATCTCCTGCAGCAGGATTTCTTTCTCTGCTTCGTTGGAATGACAACTTTTAAAGGAGGTCCCAAGTAACCACTAGTAAATATAATATCCTCTCATCTATTTTCTCTTTTTTTGCTTTTTCCAATTTCAATGTCATTGAACTAAGGACGGGATAGATGTGAAGGGCAAGTTGGAAGACTTTATACTTCCAAACCAGAAGTTGCTGCTTGCAAACAGATCAACAGACGTTTTCAGGGTTCAGTTCTGGAGCACCTACCTTTATCATGCTGTGAAAGAAAGCAGCGACCCACATCTCCAATTCTTTTTTTTTTTTTTTAAATAAAAAGAAAATCTACCTGCTGTTTTTCCCCATCATTCCCATCTTCGCTAAGACTGTGCCAGTATGGATGGCTACAGTAGGCAAAACACCCATTCCCAACAAGATTTATTTTTCCCTATGAGCTTTAATTCTGAATAAAATCTCAGATTCTGCAGAATCTTACACAATAACAGAAGTCCAGTTAATTCATTAAGAGATCTGAACCTGGCCCGGAAAGCAGGTAACAGCTACTGTAAGAGTGACCTTCTATCACATTAACCAGGAAAGGGTTTAAAAATCTATCATGCCGAAGCAGCCCCGAAGGGCCCATCACAGACATTAAACTTACAGACAAGAAAGAAAGAAAATCATACTAAAAAGACAATGTGTCTCTACGTTTGCATTTCATTTGGAGCCAAGGAGAGTGACTTTAAATTTCCTGCCCCACTTACAGACAGATGTCTTGGTCTCCCAAGAGCCATCCAAACCCTTTCCATGTTCCAGCAGAAAGCTGCCTGCATGCTCTGGCACTCACACACCAATGCATAGTTCCCATACACCCTCAATCTCTTTAACACCTCGGATTTGGATCATTTTCTTCTTTCAGAAAAGGAAAGGAAAAACAAACAAACAATAACTTCCTAAGAGCTTTTCCCAAAGTCTTAAAATTTGACATCAGAAGCTTGTTTCCAGCAAGGTTCTAGCAACTTCTCCAGAAAAACTTGGGAAGTGAAAGCTATCACTTCGTCCCACCCATGTCTGGTGAGAGGTTCTTTGGTCCCTCTGCCTCCCGTTAATAACTCTGCTTCAAGAATACACCCAAACCACCCTTTTGTCCAAACTGGCAGCATCTGACACACAAAGTGCGCCATTTATATATCCATCCAACTCTTTCACTCTTCCATGCCATGTGTCAGCACCTAGTTTGCTTAGTCTTTTCTACATGCAGTGATATAATGTGCACATATTTGAAGATTATTATGCTACTGTTCTGAGACTTCCAAGTGATATATTTATGTATGTATGCATGCTTGACAATATGTTTTTTTTTTAATTTTGTGGCACAAAATGCCACAAGAGAATGGGTGACCACATACTCTTCCTCTCAGCACAAACTGCTGCGCAATGTACATTCCTCTATTAGCAACTCCCCTCAACTCCTTAATTTCAAGCAAGTTTAGAAAGATGTTCAAGCTGATAATTTATTTTCTTTTAAGACTGAACAGCACAGCCTCCTCCTTAATATCACGGCGAGGGCTGCTTCCACTAAGAGGCCTTGGCTCGTAGCCCAGAAGCTCTAAGAAGTGGCCTAGCAACTGTGTGCTGGGAGTTTCAAGAAGTAATTGTGGGTGAATGCTCACACACCTCTCCATTTCAGAATGGAGAACTGAATTCACAAAGGACGCTTTTACATATTAACCACATAGTGTATTTTTTTCTACCTAGTACATTTACCTTTAAAATTATCAATTGACAATGTTATCTGTACAAATGTTTAAAGGACTTTATCATTTGCTCTTAAAGGGCAGCTCAGCCCAACTTGACGGCAAGGAGTTATACTTCATCTCTTGAGCAAATCACTCGCTGTCCTCCCAACTTCCCTTTCCCCCAAATCTACATCAAGCACAAGGTAGGAGAGCATTTTCTGGTAAACCCAATCCTCAAATACAGTAGCATGTTATTATTCCGAACAACATTTGTACCTGATTTGACAGCAAGTGTCTAGGGATATTTAGAAATATCAATTAATTCTACTTCTGCATTCTTTAAGCAAATAATCACTTAGTGAGGCTAATTGACTGAAGAAAATTAAAATAATATAATTAACTAGTGAGTTAATATACTAGATTTAACTGTAAATCAAGAACAGCATATTATGTAAGGTTTAGAATATTAGGAAGAAAGAAGCAATGCAAAAACTTTACATTTTTATTTTATGATGTCGTTTAAAAGGCATGTGATGAGCTTTTGGATTTTACCATCTGAATATATTTCTTTTTAAACAGAACAGAAATTATTGTGAAATGACAAAACCTTCACTTGCTTCGCCTTGGAGCAAATAGTGAGCTACCCATTAACAAAGGCCTGCCTCTGAATACATAATGCATTACATTTTTTACTTTCAACACCTGGTGTCACCAGAATAACGCTGTATATTTCTAAAATGCTCTGCAGTTGTGCGGGCTTTGATTTTAGGGCAGCAATACTTCAAAAAAGAAGAAAGAAAGAAAGAAAGAAAGGGGGAGCCCTAGACGATCATGGGAGGTGCTGCATACACGTGGTGTTAGTAGCTCAGTGACACGTCAGCAGATAACTGCCCTTGACAGGTCATTTTTACAAATGAACTCCAGGTGTCCAAGAGCCTTTATCTCTTAGTCAAGATCAAGAAAGGCCTAAAGCAAAGTGAAAATTCTGCTGAGTCTAGTCCTGCTATGCAAAATGGCTTTAACTGGTGGCTTTTGCCACACTAAAATTTAGCTACTTGCAATCAATTTGTATACTTTAAAATCACCACTTTCAGTCTAAGCTGGGGTTATTGGATATCATAATGGCTCGATTGAAAATAGACTGAGGAGAGTGATTTTAACTGATTATTGTTTGGAGCTGCTTGGATCTGTAAGATATAGAACAAAATTAAATTTTAAAGAAAATATAATTAATCTCAACTCTATCTTCCACCCTACTGTCAAGGAAAATTGATAAACTCATGGGAAGTGCAGAGGCTGAAGGAAGCGGTGACTGCATATTTCAGTACTAAAAAGGTTGAAGCAAATATATACATGTAACTTTTAATTTTAATGGGTCTAACAGTGAAATTTTTTCTCAGCTTTTTATGCTTATTTTAGAACCCAGACTGAAGTAGGGCAGGCAGCTAGATCGACTGCTATGAGACTTAAGTTGCATTTTGTTTTTTAAACAGTTTTTTAAATAATATAGTGAATGCGTCCTGACTTTCAAAAGTGCCATAGGCATGTCATACAAGAAAGACTGGAAATACTATGCTATACCAAATGAACACAGGACTGTAGAGATTTTGATTTAATTTTAGAGAAAATTTTATACCAAAAAATTGAAGTGTCACAGAAGATGTGGTTGTGACACTTTTTAATTCACAATTTGTTACAACATATATTCAAACCTACACTGCAATCTGCCTCCCCTTCCATTTCTTATGTGTATGAATTTGCTACCCCAGACTTTCCCACAGGCACAAGATAGGGACAGCGCAGCTTTATGGCCGACTCTCTTCCATTGCCTTCCAGTATTTCTTCAGCGAGATCGAGTGTTTGGGTTTTAGACCAGTCCCTGCGGATTTTAAGCTAGACACATGAGCTAACATTGCTACAAGAGTTCCTTTCAGGTCAGCATAAATTCAGGATCTTTAGACAACATTTGGAAGAGATCCCAGGGCTCCAGCGAGACATTTATTGCCTCTCATTTGGTGCTGGCCAACTTTTGATTGTGGAAGACCAAGCCACGTGAAAGGAAGATGGGCAAGCAGCTCAGCCTTGAACACCACTATCACCAACATAACCTCCTGTAAACCACAGTCAGAAAATAGTGACAGTAATATTCTCAGAACCAAATACTGGGGAAAAAAGGTCAAAAAAAGCACAGAAGCTGAAGTCTGGAAAGAGGAATGCTGAATCATTAATTATTTAAAAAGCAAAACAATTGAAAAAAACAGTAAAACACACCAGTGTGAATTCTTTTAGAATTCCCTGGACCCTCGTCCCCCTTTTTAAAAGCAAAACACACACAAAAAAACATTTCTTAAAGGACTCCTTCCTCCCTTGGTCTCTCCCAACCACATCAGCATTCCATGGTCACCTAACCATTAAACCTAACCTCACTCTTGGCACTTACATAGAAAACTGGTTAGAAATCCATATTTAATATTTATCAGAGGTTCATCTCAAACAGGGCAGATATATAAAGTCTTTTATACTCATTCAAGTACCAGTCAAGGTCTTGCTGAAAATAGTAAAGGATGTGATGTACGATGCAGTCTAAGCTGGTAGGTAATACAACGGGAAAGGCTGTGAGCAAGGCTAGAAACACAATCACCATCCTCTGCTTCCACACACACCCCTTTATTTTTAAATTGATCACTTTTAAATGCTTTAAACAAAAAAGTACAGCAGGAATTCAGTAAGGCCAGAGCAGAATTCTAAGACTTGCCAGGAATAATGATCTACCAAAACAAGATCCAGGGAAAGATTAGCTAAGCAGTTCTGCAGAAGGAGGGTTGGCAGTTACAATGATCATGAACTCAACATGAGTCAACCGTGTGGTACTCCTGGAAAGAGAGAACCGCACTGTTTATGTACAAACAAGGGTATCAATGGTAGGACACGTGGACATGACCTCCATCCTGCTCTGCTCGCAGGTGTAGAAATGTGATCTCTAAAGAACAAAGGGAACAGCCATGCATCCAAGAAAGATGACTTATGGAGGAGGGTTAAAAGAAGAAAAAAAGATAGATCTCTGATCACCTATTCTAGACAAAAAAAAAGATATGCTTTCAAGCTTCTTTCTGTATCTCCCTGCCTAGAAAAACTAATAAGCTTAAATTGAGAAACTGACATCAGGAAAGACTATCCAATCTCCTGGAAAACAGTGGCTTATGGTAAGAATGGGTAAACCTAAGCCTAGACCATCTAGGAAGGCTGAGCTTCTTCAGCACTAAAGATCAGAAACAGCAGGTTAGTCAAATAACTATCAGAAATAACATTACTGTTGTGAACTTCCTTTCACCAAGGATATAAATTAGATAACCTCTTGTCTCTCCTTAAAACAAAACAAAAACAAACAAAAAGAAAACACAGGTTTCTATTTATTTGCTATGGAGCCTGCAGAAGAGCAGCAAGACCCTGCTTTGTGGTCCAGTGATTAGATTACTTCAGCTACCAGTAACAGGAAAAGCTTCTAGATTCCTACTTCCTGATCTTACTCTGTCTACAGACGATACAACAAGCAATCTCTGGAGGTATAGATATATTTAATAGCGACAACCCTGAAAAGAGAGAAAGAAATGCTGGATTCCTGCACGCCTCCCTGCTCTACATGTCAGCTCCCAGCTGCCCTCAGGGACACTGAGATATTAGTTTGGTGCTGTTGGACCCCTTGAGTGTTGCCCAGCTTTCTGCATTGTGAGGCAGCTTCAAAGGGACGAGCAGCCTCATGCAGGCCCTGAGGAAAGGCCAGAGAACCAGCCCGCACGGGCCCCTGCGGCCTCAGGAAACACTGCACGGTTCCCTGCTTCCCTGCCCATCTGAGGCTTCTGCTCAAGCAGGAAGCTGCTTCAAGTTCTGCCCTCTGAAGGCTACAGATGGGTCATTTGATTTTACATACTGTATGTAACAGCAGTTATAAACCTAAAAATCAAGCCTTTTCTTAATTAATCCTATTTTTTTCTTCACAGCCACTGCTTTTTTCAGATGACAGATATTTTAATCACAGGAAGTTCTGAGGTTATTGCTATTGTTAGAAATTTTGAAACAATATAAATTATATTCGGCTTGTAAGGACATTTTTTTTCTACTGAAAATATTTGGTATACTGATAGCAAGCTGGCAAAGTAAATCACTTTGATAGAGTAATTGAAGAAGCTAACTGAAAATCTATATCCTCACGCAGGTTTCCTCCCAGCTGTCGATACGGCAGACATAGGCAGGACATACCACTATTCCTCCGGACACGCAGGGAACAATTTTGCACACACATTTGCTCACAGACTATTTGCTTCTTATGTGATCCCACTGAAACTACTGAGGATTCACAGAGAAAGTGTTACATGTGTGTGGGGCTGCAATACAGAGCAGTATCACAGATTTCACCAAAAAAAAAAAAAAAAAGGAGTAAGTATGTAAGTTAATACAGATTTCTTAGACAGATAGTTAAGTAAGCAACTATACTGTGGTGGCCCAGAAGACAATATGCTATACAAATTACAGCAGCAGCTCTCCCCAGAATTTAGAAATAATTAGAAGAAGGGCTCTGAGAAGGGCTGCCTAAGTAAATACTAAATTCTGTGCATGCTGTTCACTCTGCTGAGATTTTATAGATCACAGAAGTACAAGATTACTGAGGAGTTCATTCCTACTAAGAGATAAAATCATTAATCTTAAAAACGCCTACATCATTGTCACTGAAATTTTTTCCTAACATGTTTTCATAACCACAAGCTCAAAGCATCACCACTATCTAAAATAAAAATCCAAGTGGAAACATAGCTTGGATCACAGGTTCAGTGGCCTGTTATATAGACCTGGGGGAGAGGAGGGAAAAACTCCCAATCCTTCTCATACAGAATGTCATAAATTCTGAAAAATTCATTTTTGTGAGATCATCTCTGTGATGTGTGATCAATTTAGCAGATCTGGTAGGATCACAAAAGGCAAATTATCGTTTGCTCATTTCTTTCAGTGACATACCCACTAGGTCATGTTTACGATGAGGTTACGTCAACACTGATGGCCAACTACAAAAATAAAAAAAAAAAATCATATTTGATGAACCTTTGATGAATGTGAAGAACTGACAGGCCTCTTAAGAGACTTGAAGTTTATAATATATTTTCCCCTGTAATATATAAAATTTAGAAAACCATAATTAACAAGACTCAAAACTAAGGTGGATTACTGTAGAAATTAATAAACATATCCAATATTCATTAGTTATTATCAGACTATGACTGTGATAACAATGTATCTCCTATAAAGACAGACAAGATACAGATCCTAGTTGGGTTTGCACCTAAAACGGGAACGGAAGTTACACATAACACATAGACTACAATTTGACAAATTAAGAGATTAAATTGTTGTTTTGATAGCTAGAGATATAGACAGCTAGCTAACAGTAATTAGAAAAAGAACTGCCGAGCATAAGTAAGTTCATCATGTACAAACTTAAAGACACTTGATGCCATACATTAATGTAGTAAGCTGTCATTAAGCATACTTAATTAAAATATCTAATAACAACTAGCAGTAAAAGAACAGACTAGATGAGCAGATGGATTCAGATATATTTTGACCTACATTACTTGATATTCCAACAAGATAAATAAAGGTAAATATAAACAAGAATAGAAGGAAAGCGGAGAAAAACACTCAGCTAGTACATGTCATTATGAAGTCCCACACGAGAAAGATGGAAGAATACCAAAAGCTTCTTGTCTCTCTTCTTTTATGGTACCTGTTTGTCTTCTCTAAGAAATCATGTTTTGCCTTTGTTAAGCTGGTCTCCCAAAGTTTCACATAACTGCAAAGTACCTCATAAGCAATTATGTTACTAAGAAATTTATCTGGAGCTACAATCTCAAACTTATGCCCCCTGTCTCAGGAGAATTTTACCAGAATAAAGAAATCAGTAACTTAAAATAAAATTTAATCTCAAAAATGTCACATTTCTTTTATGTTCAGTCTCTCTTGAATTTCACTCCTACTACAACGACAGAGTCATAGAGCAGGTCTCAATATACAGAGTCCACAGAAGTCAAAGGTGATCTTCTTGAGCCGTTCATATCACCTTCTTAAACACAAAATTGATAACCTTATGTTATTTTCCAAGTCCAAAATGTGCTTCCAAAAGCTTCCGTAACACTTGGCCAGTGACTGGATTTGCATTCTGAGGAGTTTTCATAGCTAGTACATTTGAACTACATCACAGCAAGCACTGCAGCATTGGAGCAGCTTACTGGTTTGATGTGTGAAATGTGTACGTGTATGATAAATGTCCTGCTGGGATTTATTCCCTACATAATTTTCAGCTAAGGCAAAATTAAGCCTGGGGCTCCACTCCATAAATTGTGTTGAAGCATTTCCCTCATCCATATAGATTCTGTTATTTACACATTTTCCTAATATAGTCCAGGCTTAGCACTGTGCAAGCCCATCTAAATTTAATTAAGTTCTTGTAGTATTCCCACAGCCAAATGTAATACTTACCAACAGTAACTCCACACCTCTCAGGCAACACAACACAAAATAGTGTTGTAGACCAATAGCACTGGGCAAGGGGATGTCATTTTAAAGCACTGCTTCAAAGTACATGTTGACATATTCTATATACTTACTGCACTCTGATCCTTTCCACTGAAAATATTATGCAATATTGAGCTCTGATTCTCAGTCATTCCATGGAAAACCTAAATTGTTGTCTTTGCTAAAAAACAATCTAATCTAAACAAAACAAAAAAAATCAATGACAACTGATACACACTCCTGAACATCATACTTAAATGGCTGCATTCCCTCCAGCATGATATCTCTTCCACCTAGTAATCTCAAATAATCTTTTCCCTTCCATTCCTTGACCCTCTGGTCACCTTTTAGAGATTTTTCTTAGCTCAGATTGAGCTTGTTTTTGAGGAACAACTCAAGCCCAGGACTGGGCTGCCAGCACAGAGGATACTTTCCCTTGTACTGCCATTAGCATCCGTGCAGGCCAACCATCAGAGGAGTTAGGAGACCGAGGAGACACATTCCTTCTTCTACTATGTAAGAATCTAAGACCACCACAACTAGCAGTTTATTTTTCTTCCTCCCTCATGTGATGACTAGCTGCATTTGCTTTAAATTCAAGCATCTTCAGTTGCCTATGTAGCTATTCTATTGCCAGCATAAATGCAATTCAAAGATTAAAAATCTCAATCCAATAACTTTATCTCAATCCAACAATAGTTGTTGCTAGGTATGCTTACACTATTTACTTATCCCTTCCTCTAACCTCCTTATATCTCTCTGCCTTCTCCATAAGCTTTTCAAGAAAGCCATAAAAGCTTTTAACCTTCTTTCAGCCTGAAACACTGACTCACTGAACAGCTTCCATTCGTTTCAACCAAATGCAGCTGGAGAAATCTAGACAAGACAGCATAATACTCTGGTACTAACTCAATATGCTCCCAGTTTACGGCTCCACGAGCCCTAGAGCACAGGAAAATAAAAACTGGAGGCCAGAAAAATGCCATCACAAGTGGGAGGCAGTAGTTATACAAAAGTAAAAGAGAAGGCTGGTGCCAAGCAGCATGGAAAAGGATTGCTGGGGAAAGAGGAAATATATGGTGTCTGAAAAGTGAAAACTAGGGAGATCGTAATGAAAGAACAAATATTCCTTCACTTCCCTTCATTGGACACCCAAAACGATACCCACCGATCCTGTTCCTTTACCAGTCAGTGTCTTCCAACCACACTTTCAGACCTGCAACACACCTGAACCTGCAAACTTGCTTCCTTGGGATACCACTTGATTTGCTAAGTTTAGGAACTGCCAGTACAGACACGAAATCCATGATTCAACAGCCTTAAGCACTTCCCACCAAGCTTGCAGCACATGCTGTACGCTACCATAAGCTGCAGGGCTTCATTACACCACCCTCAGGGAACTGCACATCATGCAATCAGCTAAGCAGGACCAAAGAAGTCAGCTGTGTTCAACTGTGGCCATTCATGCACCTTTGGCATATTTACCTACTTGTTCTTCCATATTAAAACAATCACAGAATCACAGAATGGCTGAGGTTGGAAGGGACCTCTAGAGATCAGCTAGTCCAACCCCCCTGCTCAAACAGTGACACCTAGAGCACGTGCACATGTCCAGAAGGAAAAGATATGATCTGACTGATAGCCCCTACATTGTAACTACCATCACATACAATCCACATTTTAAAGTAATTTATTAGTTAATTAAACTTTTGCTGGACATTTTACAACTAACATCAACCACTTGCTCGTCAGTAGATCTAAAAGCATTCAAATCTGCTACAAACACCACTCTTCCAACTTAAAAAACAAGTCCCTTATTCCTCACTCACTACTTCCAGTCTCAGCCCCAGTATTGTTTTGCTCAGCAATATTTTGAAGAACATTGGTTTATTTCTATTTTTTCTCTAGCTTTCACTGTATATAGACTGTACTTATCCTGATGAGAAATAATCTAACCTGATACCTTTGATTTTTAGAGAAATTCACACATTTTCAGATACAAGCAATAACAAAATTGTTATTTACACAAGTTATAGCAAACAGAATCCATCTTCTTTGGACAACGCCCAGGAGTCTAAGAGACAAATAAATTAAACTGTGGACAAAATGTGATTAAAATCGTACACTAATAGTGTATGATTACTGAAGTAACAGATAGCTAAGACTGAATAAATAAGTCTAATCCCCCAGTAAGAACAGTTTATACTTGAGCCCTACCAGAAAATGGAGTGTAAAGGCATATTATTCAGCATTTGACTTTCTGACATGCTTAAATCCCAAATCCCTTTATATCCAATGGGGCAGATGCTCAATGCTTTAACACATCACACCCATTAGCAAGCAGGAATATAAGAAAAAAAAAATAATTAAAGCCAAATTCTGTTCTTTAACCCAGAACTCCAGCACCACGAAGCTTCACAGAGGACACAGTCACAAAGCACCCAAGTGAGTGAGGAAGACAATGAATAAGTGAATGGCCACCACTGAGCTATCCAGCCTACGTACTTGAAAATACCTTCCTTCTAGCAGAACTGTGTAACACATGGTACATGTAGATCATGGTCTGCAGAATCTAGGAACAGCGGCCGCTTGAACCTCACAGGACCTAGGAAACCAAATTAAGTTATTTATGGGCAAAATATATATATGAATATATATATGCATAGTATCCACATATTAATAAATATTCATATTGGTCACCTGAAGAGTTGCACTTTGGATTTGGATTATTATTCCAATTCTGCAGATACATATGCACGTGCTTATTTTTTTAAAACTAAGTATTTAAACTGTGAATTCAGCAGGAATGTTGTCAGAATATCAAATTAAAGACACCAGCAGCTTTTCAGTATCTAAAATACATATGGCAAAAAAACTCTTCCGACTGCTTCACCTTGCCAAACAATACAAGCAGCTATACATTTCCCCATATACTGAACTTATCATTTTAGAAGGGGGAATCAGTGGTCAACAGTGGACCTTTTAGACCCTGAGATGCAGAAAAAAAATAGCAGAAATATAGGTTGATGCCCAGGATACAGAGAGATACAAGAGAAGAACTGTAGATAAGTCTGGATCAATAGCAAACAAAAAGATACTTTGGGGAAAAGAGATGCCCTTTATAGTATTATTACAAAATAGTGTTTGAATTATCCATGATGTTGTTACCAAAAATTATCTTAATGCCATCAGGCACTCCTGAAACTCCTGGAAAATACTATAAGCAAACAGTGAGAATTTCATACCTATGATGGGAAATGTGCACTTGCCTATGTCTTCTTACTCATTAAAAGGGAAACTAAACCTCTGATGTTGCTGGAGAACCCGGATTTTGCCCAGTGGAGAGCGCAGTGCTCAGGATGATACTGGGATCGATGTTTCTTCTAATATATCACAGAATCAGAGAATGGCAGAATGGCTGAGACTGGAAGGGACCTCTGCAGCTCAACTAGTCCAACCCTCCCCTGCTTAAGCAAGGTCACCTTGAGCACACTGTCCAGATGGCTTCTGAATATCTCCAAGGAAAGAGACTCCACAACCTCTCTGGACAACTTGTTCCAGTGCTCAGTCACTCTCACAGTCACTCAAAAACTTTTTATTTATGTTCAGACGGAACTTTCTGTGCTTCGGTTTGTGCCCACTGTGTCTTGTGCTGTTTCTCAGAACCAGTGAAAACAGTGTGGCCACATCCTCTTGATGCTGTCCCTGAAGATATTAGTAGACACTGGTAACACCGTTGCTGCCTGCTCTTCGCCAGGCTCAACAGTTCCAGCTCTCACAGGCTGTCCTCACTGGAGAGATGCTGCAGGCCCTTCCTCACCTGCAGAGCCCTCGCTAGACCCTCTCTAGAAGCTCCATGTCCCTCCTGCACTGGGGAGCCCAGAACTGCACCCAATACTCCAGGTGCGGCCTCACCAGAGCTGAGGAGAGGGGCAGGATCCCCTCCCTCCACCTGCTGGCAACACTCCTCCTCATTGGCCAGGATCCATTGGCCTTCTTGGCCACAAGGGCACACTGCTGCCTCATGGTCAGTCTGTAGATCACCAGGATGGCCAGGCCCTTCTCTGCTGAGCTGCTTTCCAGCAGAGGAGCCCCCAGCCTGTCCTGGTGCCTGGGGTTATTCCTCCTCTTAGGGGCAGGACTCTGAACTTCCTTCTGTTGAACTTCACGAGGTTCTTCTCTGCCCACCTCTCCAGCCTGTCTGGGTGCCTCCGAAGGGCAGCCGAACCCTCTGGTGTATCAGTTGCTGCTGCCAGTTTTGCATCATCGCAAACTCGCTGAGGAGGCACGACTGTCCTCACCCAGGGTAGTCACTAGCGGGGACTAAACCCACTGCTGACCCCTGGAGGACACTGCTCGCTACAGGTCTCCAAACCGACTACAGGTCACTAATTACAAGCTCCTGATGCCCCAACAACCTCCTTCATCTGTACATTAAAACTCCCAAATCTATTGCAGGGCAGAGAAAGCAGCAGTGCCAGTCAGGGTGGGGAGTGGAGGAGAGGCCATTAAGTCAGCCCCTAGACCTCCTTTACCCCAAGCCTAGGGAAAAGAGCAAAAAATAACAAAACATGGCATAAGAAGACCCACCCAACAGCACAGAACAAGCAGGGGTAACCAGAGCTACACGTGCAGTCTCAGACCTGTGTCAGCAGCAGTAAAAAGCTAAGTAAGGAAAACCTGGTCCTGAACAGGGAGGATGGACTTTTGACAGCAGATACAAATAAGGCTGAGAAATAGTGTCGTCTCTGCTTCATTTTTTACCAAGAACGCTCCTCAGGCCTCTGTGTCTAGAGGCCAGGTTAGAAGGGGGTGGATGAGGGTCAAGTCAGTACTACTAGGGAGAGCTGAAGCCATATGAACCCATGGATCAGAGGGGCTGCGTCCAAAGCTGCTAAGGGAGGTGGCTGCACCTGATGCTCTTTCAAAGGTTGCCAAAATCAAAGGAAGTCACCAGTGACTGGAAGGAGTCAGATACTGCACCCATCTTCAGAAAAAGTCAAAAAGGATGATCTGGGGAACTACAGGTAGATCAGCCTCACAGTGGGGACATTATCCAGAAGATGCAGCTATGCTCTTTACAGCGGTGCATGGCTAGAGGATGAAATAACAGACAGACTGAAACGAAAGAGGCTCCGACTTGGTAAGAGGAAACTTTTTTTCCCATGATGATGACAATCAGGCATTGCAGCAAGCTGTCCAGAGGGGATGTGCCATCTCCATCCTTGGAGATTTTCAAGACCCAATGGATAAACCCAGAGGGAGTGAACGAAGAAGAAAAAAGCCAGCAAGCATGAGATTTATAATTACTTGGGTATTAATTAATGCTATTCAGATGGCTGAAGCCTGGCACAGATAGAAATATCTCCCTCACAGCTACAGCAGAAACACACCGGTAGCACTGCAAAAGCCGAATGCTTTAGGGAAGGGATGAGGAAGAGTCAAACCATACGGCCAAACATTTCTGTCAGTAACGTCATTAATACAAAGACAACCCAAACTGTTAGTAAAAGATGCAAGCTCAGTTACAGTCAACACACTAGGGAAATAGGTGGTTGGCTATATAATTCCACAGGAAGAGGTGTCTCATTAGATGGGCAATATAAAAAATGACAATGGCCAAGAATGTCACATGCATTTTTGAAACTTAAAGCAATGTTAAATCAATGGAAAGCTGCGTTACCTTTGTACAGCCTGTCCTTGAACATTAATTGGCTTGTAGGAATGAGGAAAACACTGCTGTATCTGAGATGGTCCATAAAAACTAATTAAATTTTTGGAGGGAAGGGCAGTAAATTCTATATGACTACAGATCTTGATTTTAAAAATTTAGTAATTTGCTACTGCCTGCACTACATTGCTATAAGAAACATACTAAGCACACTCTTGAGAAAGAAAGAAAATATGAAATGGGTATTTCATTTGCAAACTCAATCCCCACTGCATGATGCTCAGCGATGCATGACTGCATCCCTATCCTGCATTCAGTTATCCATGTACCTGTTCTGACAAATGCAAAGAAAAGAGGTTTTGCAGAATGGAAAAAGTAGCATCTGTCCATACAAAAAAAATTATCCTAGTAAGGTAAGTGTTTGCTGCTTAACCAGATCAAATCACTTAAAATGTCATGTAAATTCCACATTCAATTCTACTTAAAGCATGAGAGATGAAAATTATTCGGCCATATTCAAGTTCAAGCAACATACGTGTTAGAGCTTCAGAACCATACAACAAGACATGAGTAGCAATAGAAGAAAAAAGTGTATTTCTCAAAAGGAGGACCTAAGAGTAGAAGGAGGTATATTTTTGCTACAAACATGAGCTATTAATTCTGTTTATGCTTATGAAGAAAAATAATTTGCAAATCCATCAGAATGTATAAGAATACTAGAGCAGTAAGCAGAAGGCAAGTGGCTCACACACTTCTGAAACCTCAGTGACTTATTTCACTTCACTACCTCTTCATGCCTGCACGTACACTCACAAATTTAAAATGTAGATGAGGCCATCATGCAACCTCAATAGCTTCACAAGTACAACCTGTAACAGTAAAATAGCAGAGTATAATAGTAGAAGCAGAACAGGAGAAAAAAAAAAGTGGTTACATGAGCAATCATCTGCTGGTCATTTTTAAAGAGCAAAAGTCTTCCGATAGACACAGATTACTATATGGAGGCACATATAAACGGAATGAGAGAAATGTTGGTTGGAAGGAGCCTTTGAAGGTCATCCAGCCCAACCTCCGCCGGAGCAGGATTAACGCCAGCATTGGACAACACTTTCCCAAGCGAAGAGGCCGTGCTCAACTTAACAGCGAGTGGGAGCAACAGCAGGATGTTGGATGCAACAACAGTCCTGGTTTGTGCTCAGTGCTCTCTGGAGGCATCTGACTTTCTGAGTCAAAGACAGCTGAGGAAAGAATGAATAGACATGATGATCATTTATGAAGGATAAAAAGGCAGACAGTGCAGCAAATAAAGTTCTACCCTCAAAGGATACTAGGAAGTGACCAGCAAAAAATTCCTATCACATATAAAGCACACATACAAAGCGATGGTAAAAAATTATAAAGGTTCAGACATAACAGATACAATATGACACCTTTTTTTTTTGTGACTGAGCAACGCTGTGTCAGTGGTCTTGGAAGAAACTCATGAACACAATCAAAGAAAGCCACTTGGAAATATGCATACTGTTGCAATACTTTAAGAAAATGAGATATAAACAGTCAGCAAGCAGCCAAACAGAACGCGGTGCTTACTACAAGTGTCAATTACTTAATATTTGACAGCAGGAGGATTCAGCTTCCAAAATACTAGGCAGGGTATCGAAAGTCACTTTGTTTAGTACGTAACACCCCTAAGAATTCAGTTTGAGACACGGACAGTGACAGTAATGTTTGCTCTGTTTAGCTTTTACTTACAGATATCAATAGCATGCATAACACACCTTCCTTACACGACACGTTAACTTTCGCATGATTTTGACAGATCAAGAGAACAGAGATTAGTGGTAGCTGAGAAAACTTGCACTACACATTTGCCTATTTTGCATAACATTTCCCAGGAGGACAGAAGAAAGAAGAAAATAGTGCTATTCATGCAGATAAAGTAAATACAAAGCAACTCTTAATGAACTACATCACACTATGAAAACTTTAGTTGTCTGGAAACAGTTTCTTGAAGCTTTAAAATTGGTTTCCTGAGCATTAAACTAGAGCGCATTATAAAACAGATCCACTCCTGACAAAATCCTACACAAAACACAATTGGCTTCTGAAAACATTTATAATTGAGTCACTGTATAAGTTAAGCTCTTAGTTACTGCTTTGATATATTCAAAGCATGGCAGAAATTACAGGACTGACAAATTCAGTAAGTCCTCAAGTCAAAAATGAGAAAGTTAAATGCCTGGAGTCATTACAGATACAGACGAGTCCTTGGAAATAGAAAATAATGCAGAAAAGGAGGAAAATACAACACAGCCAAATGAAGAAGTCAAGAGGCTAGCAGTGATACAAAGTTATTTTTTCTAAATAAAAAAACAGTCTTTGCACTGCAAGCAAAAACATTAATGTGCTGAAGTGCTAGTTGCAAGAGTAAGGGTGTGAACTGTAATAAACTCTTGGCATCTATTCTTTTGCTCTCCCCCCGTTTAGATAGCTTTTCTTCAATTTCACTTTACTAAGCCCTCCAAGATAAAGGTCGTTAATGAGGATTAGTACTTGGATTCCTAATAAACTCGGCTGTTTTTAGGACACGCTGGGAATTTGGGCAAGGGGAGACGGCCAGGCTGGGGCCCGCCACGGGCAGCCGGTGCATCTACAAGTTCAGAGCTTACTTTGTCATTGATTAGGTTGCGCTAGTGAGGCAATAAAGCTCCGCGGGACGGACCCACAGCGCCCACCTCGCCGCTGTGCGCCTCAGGCCTGGACCGCCCGCCGCTAACCCCTGCGGCCCCGGCCAACGGTCGCCGTCGCCGCAACCAACGGCCGCCAACTGCCGCCGCGGTCAACGGTTACCCCCCACGCGGCGCCCACCCGCGCCGCCACGGCGCATGCGCGGGGCTGCTCTTCGGGCCGCTCATTGGCTGCGGGGCGCGGCGCGTCACAGAGCGCGGGGCGGGCCCAGTCACTCACTCGCCGCCGCTGCCTCCCTAGGCGCCTTCTCCGCTTCCGGCGGTGGCCGCTTCCGTCTGCGCCGCCCGCGGCGCCCCTCGCCGGAGTAGGCGAGGGGGCGGGGCCTGCGCGAGGGGGCGGGGCCTGCGAGGGGGCGGGGGATGGAGCGGCGCCGGGCGCTTAAAGGGGCCGCGGCCGGTTTCCCGGGGGGGAGGTTCTAGCTGCGACTTGGTGCTTGAAACAAAGCAGAAACGCGCGTAAGAAAGGGGCAACGCGACCCCCTGTGACGCTCCAACACCTGCAGCTTGAAATAGCTACTTCGATTAAAAAAAAAAAAATCCCAGTTGCAAATTTGCAGTTCATTTAGGCTGCTTTTAAAACAGAAGGAAGAACACTGAAAAAGTCAATTTAACAAGAACTAGCTACCGTTTATTGCAGTAAATAACGTAACAACGAATAGGGTTGGATGGGAAGCACGCCCTTGCCAGTGCCTGGTTTCAGCAGGCAGGGATGACGCACTCAGCTGCTTTGTGAGCGCTCCTGTGCAGGAAACCCAGCTCTCCTCCCGGGTCCCAGCTTCACCATTGCAGCAGCCCCTGGGCACGGAGGGGACCCCTAAGGCCAAGGCACTTTCCTTTCCCTTGAGCCTCCCTTTGACTGCAGTGGAGAGCCCTCCTTTGAGCAGATGACATCTTGCATCCTAGAGATGTTTCCTCCACGAGACCCTGAGGTTTCAGAGTATCTACTACAGAGGAAGAAGGATGAGGAGCTCAGATGCAGACAGCTGATAGGTAGAAGAAAGTAGCTTCCATGTAGAAGGAAGGGTCAATATTTTAAACAAACAATTCACAGAGGAGTGAAGATCTTTATTTCTTAGTGTTCATATATATATATATATATATATATATATATATATATAAAAGCAAGAAATTAAACAATGGAGACAGGGTGGGCTTGACACGGGCCTAGACATGAAAAAAAAAAAAACCCTAAAACAAATAAAAAACACAGTTATGAATATTCCGGGAGTTTTTGGTAAAAAGTGACTGTTACCCAGAGAAGTCACGGTGAACAGTTTTCTGACTCCATTCTGTGCATTGACTCATGCTGCATTTCTCTCCTTAGAACAAACAGGCTTTAAAAAAAATGTATCCATGATTTTACAGTATCACACCATTCAGTAAAGATGAAATTTTAGTCTTCACTTTAGTCTTCACCATGAGCAATGGTGAATAATCTATCACACAGGAAAGATGGACCGAATATACAACAGTGGTTACCTATGAACCCACTGTTCCTTATCTTTGTCTCTTTCGGGTTGTGTTCTGCATTACTCCAGGAGTCAGCTATGAGGTATGAAAAAAAACAAGCAAAACATTAATTTCTTAACATTTTAATAAAACTCACTGTATTATTTGCATGCTCAAAACATTTGTGAAAATAAAGTAAAAAAATATTTAGTGTTCCTGAAAGTCTTACGGATTTTTTTTTTATTAAAAAAGCAGTTCTCTTTGTTGTTTCTTTTGTATCCAAACATGCCTCAACATTATGCTCAGCCATAAGTGTATCCTTCTTACCATTGTACAAATAATTACACTGAATTTCTATAGTGCTAAAAAATACATAAAACAACCCCCCTCCCCCAAATTATATGATAGGTAGCCAGATAACTCATCAAGAAGAGATCATGTTGTACATATTGAAGAGTAAACAGCATTTTCAGTGCCAAGAAAGTGTCCAATTTTTTGGCATATCTCTTCCACCTAAAACTCTCGAGTAGGAGGACAGATTGATTTCCACAGAAGAATTCCTTTGATTTACAATAAAGCTAGAGAGAATTAATACCCCATACATACCATCAATTTACTGGATTTCTGAAAAGCTAACATGACAGGAAACAGGGACAACTATACATACAAACGCCATGATAAGAGTAATAATTTAAAATGTCATACTGCAAATATACAAAGATGACCTGATTTCATTTAAAACATTTACTTCCTACTATAAACTAGCTCATCTAACAAGTTCCCAACTCTTTGATACTTCATGACTGAAGCAGCCAAGTGTTCCCTAACATCTGATGTGTATTGTGCTACACGTAGAAAGTGTTCAAAACCAGCGACCCACACTGAAGGGTGCATCTATTTCAGCATGTTTGAAATTCATCACCCGGTACCGACTCAGCTGTGATGTTTTTCAGAAGCTGACTAGTCATGCTGGTGCAGCATTCTGCTCCATGAGTAGGGATGCTTCTCGAAGAGCGTGTTTATAAACCCTACCACAACACTCTGAAACCAGTTTCTGAAATTTTTGCTCTGGACACCAGAAGAAACAAAGCTGCCTCAGCTCAGTACCCTGTATGAGCTAATTAGCCCTGCTGAGATGTGGTGTTTATTAGCATGAGTGAAGCACTGAGCTAACCCAAACGCATACCTCGGGTACCTCAGCTAGAGTTAGTACGGCAACACACTGTGCCGTTCAGTCCTACAGATTCATTTAAAGCCAAACCTGTGGGCAGCCCCATGCTGTTGCAGCCTTGCAGGTGGGTTAGTCTGAGCACAGCATTACATTAGAGCAGTTGTACAACTTCTTGTAGCAGACTAGCTCCATCAGAGGATGTTTGGGTGGCTGTGCAGTCCTGCACTGTGCTTTGCACAGACATTTGGTTCTTGACACAACACTCGTTCCCCCAAATCTGAGTGCTGTAGGTTCAAAACACAGTCCAGATGCAGACTGCTTACATGGTGGTCAGGTAAGAAGATTCCACAGTCTCCTAAACAATAATCACAGGACAACTCAAAAAAGCTGCAATTACTGCACTGACCAATTTCTTCCTATGGGGAAAGCAAACAAACAGAGGTATACGAAAAGAGAGGCAAAGTACCTCAGTTTTTCCATTCAATAACAGTCTTTCAATTTTTAAAAGTAGAACAGAAAAGTAAAACAAAACAAAAAGTGATTTTCCTGAATCAAGAATGTAAATATTAGCACAAGACACACAACTCTGAACAGAGTTTAAACCTGTATCAAAGCACATTTTGAAAACTGTATAAATGGATAACACATCTCTGAATCATTCCACATCACAGTATGGTCAGTTTATACATCAACAGATAATGCTTTTAACTGCCACCTCAGTCAATCATTGAGCAAAGGTGAGTCAGAGCTCCTTCCAAAGTATGCATTAACAGCCAAGCCCAGGTTCTCTGCCCAGTTACTTCTTCACAGATTTTTTTTTCTATCTACTAAGAGGATAGTGCTGCAAAGCTCTCGGCCAGAAAGCCCTGCAATGCCTTAGAACACAGGAATTAACTCCAGAAGACAGTAAACTCTTTAGACCACCAGAAGACCCGCCGGAAGAGCTAAAGCAGTTCTTCTCTGCGCTAGATGAGGCTGCCTGTCACAACAGAATCTGGCAATGCCCCTATCTTATCACCCTTCTTTTTTTCCTTTTTCTGCTTGCTACTCTCTCAATCAACAGTACACAGAGTGAGGGGCCTTATATGGCCACTCATGGCTCTCACTGACATCTGGACAAATCCTGCACACCAAAAGGTGGAGCCAGAAGCAAGAAGAAGGGCATAATTTAAGTTGCAAGTGTAGAGTGGTGTGCTGGAGAAAACTGTTCTTCCAGAATATCACTGGCTCTGCAGCACTGGCAGCAGAAAGCAGTAATAAAACAAAACTGAAGTGGGCAGACACTCTTCATACTTGAAGAGATCAGCTTGTAAGTAGGAAAGTGTACTTTTTTTGCTCTCTCTTTCAGAATCACTTTCAGAAGTAAAACTGCTTTTTCATCTTCTTCCTGTTACTAGGAAAAAATAAAAAAAAACAGGGAAAGATTTCAAGTTACAAATGGAAGCAAATATTGCTACTTATTCACAACTGTGAAATCCCATTACTTTCCCATAACTATATAAATGTTTTAAGGGATTTTTAAAAGCAGATTAAAGGCAAAAAAAAAGAAAAGATCTCCAAACTCCATGTGAAATGATAGCATTGTAAGAGCATTCAAGTGTGCATTGCAGGTATAACTTTCAAGAAATATTGATTGAATCCCTTATATGGTCAAAAGTAGCCATGTTACATAAAGAGGAAATAGCATGAACTGACAACCTGAACATAAACATCAGGCTTCGCCTTTCTTTTGCAATTGCTCCAGTTTTCTTCTTAAGAGGCTGTAGTTTTCCTTGGTCCCCGGTGCCATCGGATCAAGCTTCAGGGAGACTTCATAGTGCTTCTTTGCTAAATCAAGATTCCCCCAGCGATGATAAAGCACAGCTGGAACAACAACGAGGAGTTTCATTAGCAATATTGTTGAATAACGTGCAATCTTGCCAATCACTTGGAAAACAACATTAACACATTTGTTTCCGCTGAGGGTCCTTTTTGCTGGCTGGTGGCACAGTAGCTGCTTGTTCTGCTGCCAAACTCCGGAGCAAAGCCTGGGAGCAGAACTGGCATGGGAATGCTGAAGGAATGAATTACACTGTGGCCACAAACGGCAGTTCTTATCGGGTGAGCTCATAGTGGGTTACAAGCAGAGCATAAATGAAGCAATTTGCAGCCACTGAAGTGCAGCTACCTCTGGGCTGGATTGTGCAGCCCTCTTGATCTGTCATAACATGTGACAGCTTCTCTGGTTTAGTGCCCTGTTCTCTTGCTGGCAGTTTTTCTAGAAAGTAAAATAGAAATCTGCCCAGCAGGAAGAAGTCTCAAAAGATTGCTTTTTCCCTTTTTAAAACACAGTGAATATGAAGCAGAGAAACAATACAGCTGATAAGAGTTAGGAAGGCTCTTACCCAAATTACCATGATAACTGGCAGCATTTGGATTGGCTTTAATTGCCTTGAGGAACAAAGCTTCAGATTCCTGAATAATTTAGAAAAACGAGTCAACAAGACAGACTACTTCTGCAGTACATAAAATAGTACAGAATGTACCCAAATTTATAACAAAGACAACAATCCCAAAATACTATGCCATATCTATACAAACCACAATATCCATACTGTAAGCCTGTCTGACGCTGTGGCTCAGGGACTTTGGCCTCCAGAAGACCTCCAGAAGTGATAATGTTAAAAATATGTACCATATGTTCACCGACTCCTGCTAACTTTATTGTTATTTTTTTTCAGATAGCTATAATACTTTCAAACATTTCATGCTGTAGTTTTCCCTACTTATCTATCAAGACATACTTCAATATCTGAGCAAAATGCTTTTGATTTTTGAGACCCCTCCGTTCAAAGCAATTTTTACCATTTAGAATGGGATCGTTCCAGTAAAGCTGTCTAAACCAGATGCTTGGACATGACTCTTAATGAAAAACAGTGAGTGCCTAACATTGAAATAGGAAAAAAAAGAAAAAAAAAAAAAAAAAAGGGAATTTGAACCAACTGAAAAACTCCTTGCGTGTCTCAAGCTATCTGTTCCATCTATTCCATATTCCCACTTGCATAAGTACTGCAGTGGATATGTTGATGCTCGAGTACTTCTTGGAGAAGTTGAACTCCCTCACCAAATACCCAGCAGTACAATTTACAGCTAAATGTACTCTCTAATTCAAACATTTTTATTTTCCAAGGCTAGCCGCTAATATAAAACTCTGTTTCCATAGCATATTTCCTGTAGCAGTTTAAAAGGATAAAAAGGAAACCTCAACCCAGACAGACCATGTTTACTAGTTTACATGCAAGTTTAGATATTTCAGAAAGGTAATTTTAGATAGTTTCTATGCTATGCTCTGTTTTAAGGGAAAGTGGCACATTCAGTTTCAGTGCACATGATCTGGCAATAAAATTACTTCAGTGTGGTAGGTTCTCTTCTAATGCACATACTTACTACCTGAGATATGTCAGGAAAAGCCTTTTTCTATTTGCCAAGTTTTTACCACTTACGTCCACAAGACAAAATACAGGATCCACTGAGACAGAAAAGCTGTCAGCCAGATTTTTGGTTCCACGCATTCTCATACAATCCTTGAGGTTGGAAGGGACCTCTGGAGATCATCTAGTCCAACCCCCCTGCACACGCAGGGTCACCTAGAGCACGTGGCACAGAACTGCGCCCAAGCGGGTTTGGAAGATCTCCAGAGAAGGAGACTCCACAATCACGTGAAAGAAAAATAAGACTCTGTTAGCGTCCCTTAGATGACATGTGTTTTTGATGTCAAGATTAACAACTCTGAGTGACATGGAATCTTCAAGAATGTCCCAATTCCAAAACAACCTGTGCTCCCTTCAGCACTCTGCTGAGAAGAGCTGAGGCTGCCACTCTGAGGCCAAGACACACTGACGCAGCTGCCTTCATCTTCTCAGGACAAGGAAAATACAACCCCTAGGCTTCTACACAAATTCTTTAGTGAGGCCTCCAGTTTCAGAAGAGGGAATATTTAGATAGTCATGAATATGCAAAATGTCTGGAAATTCAGAGTATGTGACTTCACAGTGCAAGCTGAAGCATTCCTTTCCTCTGGCATAAGCAACAGTTCTGATATTTTCATACCCTGTTAATGATCCTGGCTGCGTGGGACTAATACTGTTTAATGTCTTCATTAACAACTTGGAAGTCAGAAGGGAGCAGCGGCTTCACAGGTGACTCCCACTTGGAGGGAATGGTCAATATGCTGGAGAACAGGCCTGCTATTCAAAGAGACTTGGACATGCTGGAGAAAGGCGCTAGTGGGAATCTCCTTGCATTTAATTTTGCTGAATTGCGATGGGATAGCCCATTCAACAGCACAGGCTGGGGGTTGACTGCCTAGGAAGCAGCTCTGCAGGAAAATAATAACAGAAATAATAATACTAAGAATAGCCAACCATATCCTTGCACATCCTTGGTTGTGTTGGCAGGGGTGCAGCCAGCAGATTCAGGTAAGTGATCCTTCCCATCTGGTTGGCACTTGGAATACAGTGTCCAGCTTTGGGCTCCCTGTTACAGGATACACCTGCAGTAGCCCAGCAGAGGGGCACTGCAATGCATGGAGCAGACGACATACACGGAGTCGGAGGAAACTGGATCTCTTCAGCCTCCAAAAAGGAGACACCTCATTGCTATCTACAACCGCCTGATCAGATGAAATCAGAAATGGAGAGAGCTAATGAAGCCAGGCTTTTCTCAAAGGTGCAACAGGATAAGAAATAAGAGACCCAAGGTGGTAGACAGGAAATTCCAATTGGATAAAAAGAACATTTTTTTAAAACCATGAGGATACTCTTAACATCAGAAGAAACTGCCCATGAAAGTTTTGGAATCTCCACTTTTGCAGGTGTTAAAGACTCAACTGGACACACCTTTGAGCAAGCTGATGTAGTTAAGCCTGCTTCAGGCAGTAGGTTGGGCTAGAGGACATCTGGAAGTCCCTTGCAATCTAAATTATTCTATGATTCCAACTCAGAAGCCAAGAGACTTGTAGGACCTAACATTTGGCAGACTGAAGAGTGCTGCAACTTAGCAGAATGGCACCTGAGAACATGGAGCAGTCACAAGTCCTACACCAAATTCTGTTTTTTTTCCATTGCAAATTTTGGTATTTTCATCCAAGTAAATATCTGCTTTCTCCCCTGTGAAGGTTAACAGCAATTAAAGTGGCAAATGGGATATTCAGTATTGTGGCTGTTGCCACCTAGTCAGAGGAGGAGCAGCTACCGTGTAGACTCATCCCTCCATGGCCCATGTGAGATGGTACAACAAGCGCAATGCTTTCCCAGAAAACTTAATGAAATACATGCTCAGAGCTGTCTCCCATTACCATCCATCTTCAGCCATATACTGAAACCATTTTTACTGCCACTGCTTTGCTCAGCAGCTATTACAAGCATACCGCCTGATTAAAGGCTATTTAAGGTGCATCACATTCATATTACAGTAGATATATGGAGTAAATATACATTCAGTACAACCAGTAATACTTCAAACTGCTCTACCTTGCCAAATCTTTAAATTAAGTGCTGTTAGGAAACTTGCACACTGTATACAGTAAAGGCTTTAGGAAAGCACGCTGTATTCCATCTGCTGCCAGGGTCACAGTGCAAAACTGAAATCTGGCTTTATTTCAAGTACAAAAAAATGCTTAATGGTGCCAATTTTTTGTACTGCATATAGAAAATGCATGGATCTGTACATAACAAAAATATAGCATACGTATTTTCCGAGAACTAAAGATAGCTTGATTCTTTGTCCACTGCAACAAGAATATGTATTTAAATAAGAAGTTTAGCTTGATATAGGAGATATTAATTAAAAAAAACCAAAACAGTAAAATTAAAACAGCTCACCCTTTATGAGCTTTTGCTTCTGGAACAATAAATCATTCATGAATAGATACAGATGGAATTCTTAAAGGCTTGGGCTATTTTTGGTTGCTTAAGGAAAACCACCTTCTGCTGAAAATCAGTGCATTTGAAACTGAAGGAAAATATTGCTTACTTATGGCAAGGAAACTTCTCATGGCAATCTCAATGTCTTTTAAAATAATAGTAAGAAAATCTTACTGTATTGGCTTTACTGGTAAATAGTAACAAGTTTTATGCAGACACAAAACAAGTAAACTAATAAATTAAATGCCTGGGGTTATGAACACATCAGAGAGAGTCAGGCAGCTGTTGGGCAAACACTTTCACTACCTTTATGCCTTCCTGCTCCTCCCCTTAAGCACACTCCATATCAATCCTTGAAGCACAATCCACTTCTGTCTTTACATGTTGATAAGAAATCTCTATCTCCCATCCCTTTTATTGTCACTGAGTGTTTTCTCAGCAAAAAAACTCTATCTCCTCTTTTTAGACCACGCAAATGACAGATGCTAAGGTCACTGCTTTGCAACTGAGTGATGTCAGTCCCTTTTCCAAATCCCTTAATTTCCTCTCCCTATTCCAACCTATCAGTTTCAAATTACTAGTTAAGTTTTGTGTGCTTTGCCTTATGCAAATCCAGCACTCCTCACTGAACACAGAAGACTCCCTTTTGCTCCCCGCTTTCCCCAGGCTCTGCTGCTCCCTCCACTTTATCTGACACACTGACTTCAAAGCTTCATTTTTTCCAGAGCTGCCCATAAAAATCACTACAACCTCTTTTATTTTTTTAAATTTTATGACACAGACTTATTTCTTTAGTTATTGGAAGAAGTTTTCTTGTCAACTTTCTACCTATTTTTTTCTACTTACCCCATTAGAAGTGTTCTCTAGCATGCCAGGCTGCATATGATTCTTGCTAAATAACTACATGATCCCCCACTCTTTCATACTAATGACTCATCAAAATAATCATAGCAATTAACTCCTCCATAATCTTACTCCTTATACATTCTAGGTGTTAATTTTCATACTTCTGGAACTTTGTTAAAGCAGCTTCCTAAAATATATCTTACGGAGGTCTACGGAGTGGTTAATTACCTAATACCAAAGTACCACTTGCTAGCTGGTTCTCTGTATCCAGAAGAAAGTTCCATACATTGTTCTGCGTATGGACTTTTTGTAATGCTCAGAGTTCATCCAAATATTCTTATCCTTTATCTAGAATCAGAGAGCCCAACATCACTAGCTTAGCTGGCATAAGAGGTAAAGAGGCCAGAATTCATTCTGACTAGTGGCAAACTTTGCTTTCTTTGCATCCAAAAACACAAGAACTTGCACACAACTGCACATCTAACTTCAGGCTCTGAACCAAGGCCTTTAAATCAGATGAGGTTCACTGTACAGGCAGCAAAGCCAGACAAGACCCTAACTGCCCTCTAGTGCCTAACAGCCTGTTTCTCTCTGCTGACGTAATTTAGGGCAGCTACTCTCCTAACACAGCACCTAAAGTTAGGTGGGATAAATCTAAGCCAAAGTCACCCAGCAGGTCTGTGACAGAAACAGGCATTGAAACCTTATTATCTAAGGCATGGTGCACAATGGCTTCCTCAAAGAGTTTCTATAGAAATTCAGAGCTTACTCTCTCTCTCTATATATAAAATATATGTATGTATTTGCATGAGTATATATAAATATATATATTATTATATAAAAAAATCAGGAACCTTTAGCTACCTACCTTATATTTCTGTGATTTCCCCAGTACATTGGCCAAAGAAAACATAAGGGAATGATCATTAGGTATTAACTCCAGAGCCTCTCTCCCAACCGCCTCTGCTTGAGCGAGATTTCCTGGGAGCCCATACGGGGGAAAGAGAAGGCATCTTTAGCACCGCTTAGATCAGTTACTTCCCGTGCTGTAAGCCAGCACGTGTACCATATGATTACATGCAACTCTCAGGAAAACCAGCAAGTAAATGTAAAACCATACTTTCTGTTTGCAATGGTTAACACTTTCATAAGAACAATAAGAATAAAGTAGAGATTCAAAAGTTATAAATTTTGGTCTATAACATAAATATACTTCCACGATGATGCCATTTTAAATGAGGAACAGCAATTCATCTTATGGGCTTGATTTTAATTAATGCTTTTAAGTGACACAGTAGAATTAGGGTATTCTAATGTTTACAGATTCTTAATAAAAGAGGCAAAAGCTCTTTGAGATTAAAATAAATAAATAAATAAAACTTTGAGTTTTACAAGATGCTGAATTATTCATTAAAAGATTTTAATGGACTTATACCTGTGTTATCAAGCAATATAATCATATTGTTCCAAGCCAAACTATGCTCTGGTTTCAGAACTGTAGCATTTCTCCATGCATTCAGTGCATCTATATGGCGATTCAAATCTGCATACTAGAAAGAAAGAAAAGCCCAGAAATTTTACCCTGATTTGCTTTACTTTCCTATCATGCACTGAAGGCAAAAATAAAAAATATAAAAAGAATACCAGAATAATGCATAAACAAGACTACTATATATTCCTGTTATATTTTTTCAGTGCTTTTCCATGGGAGTTGTTTTTAAATACACATATACCAATGGTATGGGGAAAAAAACTACCATGCAATTCAGAAATCTAAACAAGAGAGTAAATAAATATTTAATATAAATATTTCAAAGAATCCAGATTGAATTTTTTGGCATAGTTGAGAAAAAAAATAATAAACATCTCTTGAACAAAAGAATATAACCTATATTTTTGTGTATATATCTTTGTATTTAAAAGTAGGAGTTACAAATTGGTGTGGGAAGAAGTTTTTTGGGGGAAAGCAAGAAGGACCATAGGAAATGTGAAACCACCTTCAACTGCAAATGAAACAAACTGGAGTAACTATAAATACAGGAATGTTACATCTATCATTTATTCATAACTACTTACCAGCCTTCCTAAATTATAGTAACAATCTGGGTATTTTTTCCTGTGTTTAATTGCTGTCCAGTAGCTTTGCTCTGCCTCTTCAAACCTTCTTAAGCTGTTCTGTACTATTCCCAGGTTCATCCATGCAGCAGCAAAATCAGGTCTAAGCAATTTGGAAAACAAGCAAACAAACAAGAGACAGGACAACTGAGCATTTGCAACACAAGATCCTATTGTATCACTTCTGCTCAGTTGCTGCAAAACACTGCTTAGCTTTACTGTAGACTTACTGAATTTGTACAGCTAAAGACAGCAACTCCTCTGCTTCTTGGAGCTCATTCCTTTCTTTCAGAATATTTCCAAGGTTGTTCATGGCATGTACATATTTAGGATTCAACCTAAAATTTGAAATTTAAAAGATTATTTATAGGAAACATATTTTTGTATACAAATTATTAGCTCTGCAATACTGCAGAGCAGGCAAATGAAAACCTAAGGTTTTTCTCCATGGGAAACATTACAGTAATTTTAGGAGAGTTCAGCAAAGCAAGAAAAATCCCATTACCTGACAGCTTCTCTGTAATATTTGATTGCAGCAGTTTGATTTCCTTTGTCAGCCAAGTTTTTGCCAACATTGTAGTGTACCTGAAAACACAGATCAGCATTTTACCAGATGCCATGCCCAACAGATATTCTGCAGGGCCAAGTTGCAAAAAATTTTTACTCCAGAAAGCTGCAGCCAATATGTCTCATTCACTACCGTCTTATGTTACAAGGATACACACAGTGAAGACAGCAGAAAAAAAACCTGAGGAATGCATTAGGAATTCTGGATCTGTTTTAACTAGCTAAAGACAGATTAGCCACTTCCAGATATTATAAAGGCAATCACTGCGCTTTTCACAAGACTCAGAAAATAAACAGAAAATTTAAGCTTCTCCCCTTCCGCCCCCCCCAAAAAAAGGAGAAAGAGAAAAAATAAAAAATAACTTATTGCTTATTGGTTTGGCTTCAGAATACAAACACCATTTCTGAAACAAATATTTTGGGTGTGGCAACATGTTGGAGATGTTGCCTACTAAAAACAAAAAACAAAAAACAAAAAACAAAACATAAAAAAAACAGAAAGGATCCAGCACTTTGGTATGAAACTAGAGAGGAAGAGACATCATTTGAATTTATGAGAAGAACAAGACAAAAAAATCAGAATAAATCTGAGCTGGAAGACCTATCAAATGCTACCTTAAGACTACTGTCAGAAGACTACAATTGCTGATCAAAGAAAAACACAAATTTAGAAATGTGACAGCAGTATTACAAGCACTTACACAGCAAATTAATCAGAATTACTTCTTTAAACACCTTACTATTTCAAATCTAATTTTGGATGAAAAATACACAAAAGGCACACAATGCAATTTCTTTCATATTTTTAAAATATATACACAATTATGTTTGAATCTAATTGCTATAGTATTTAATATGCTAATTGGTTGAATTCCATTTCTTTGACTATGCAGTAACATACTATGAACAAATTGAGTTAAAAAAAAAATTCACACTTTCTAGAATTAGTGCAAAAAGTAGTTTCACTGGCTTAAGAGACACAGCAAAGATGCTAGGTGTGCATCTACATATGCAAGCAAAAGGCTTGCTGAACATGCACAGAAACAGCTACTCAGCTGCTTAGAGTGGTCTGCAAGATATAAAATGGCACACAAACTCCATGCCCCATAAAGGTGGTTCTAGCAGTTTCTAAGACAAAAAATCTTGACAATTCCTTTGTATATAGATAGAAATATATAAGGTATACGTCAAGAAGCAACAGAATGGTACATTTACTGTTCTGTCAAGCATAGGCATTCCAAAAGACTCCTTGACCATGAGAAGAAATTAGCACAGCATTGTCTTGCCCAAGCATCATCAGTGTTAAGGATGCGGCCTGAAAGATTTTTCGTATCACTCAATACTATTTTATTGTTCTTCCACTTTTTTTCAGCCTCTTTTGATATTATTCTTACCAAACTGGATTGCTTTAATTACATATGCTGAAACTTACAGTCTCAAATGTATTCAGGGCAAATTAGGCTATCAGACTTTGTGTTTCCAGACAAAAGAAAAATCACAGCAAAGCAGAAAAAAATAAAGATTTTACTCAATATTGCGCATTAGCTGTTAAAATATTTGACTTCACATTTCAGTATCAAGATTAACCTAGTTCAATTTCTTTCTCCAAGAAGTTGTTCTTTCAAAAGGCGTCAGTGTTCCCACAGGAAAAAAATTGATTAAAGACTGAAGACAGACCAAATGAGGAAAACTGTGCATATACAAACTATTTGGTCTCTCAAATGCAAGTTTCAATTGTCTTGTGTTAAGAAACAGTCACCATTCCACTTTCAGATTCCTTTTCTTCATTTTTTCCAAGACACTGAACTTTCATGCCCATTTCTGTTTCAAATGCAAAGATTATTTTCCCATGCAACAGAACTGTGCAGACTGCAGAAAGCTGATCGATATCAACGCTCTCAAACCAAAGCATCAAATTAAATATTACTTGTATATGCACATTTTGTGAACTTAACTAAAAAGACAAACTATACTGTATTAAAAATCACAGCAAATCCTATTTAAAGAAACTACTGTTTATTAAAAAGATATTTTTCTCTCAATGGTACATATCTTCCATCCCCAGGTATGGCTCCCATGTGAAAGAAAACAGTATTTCTAAACAATACTCCTTCAAATGAACTGTTCCTTGTCGTATGTAGCTTCCCCTAATTTCCTGTCAAGCAAAACTGTAGTGTTAGGTCCTCTCAATATGGTGGTGATAGAGGGATGCAGCATAAGAAAAACTAAACCAAGAAACCAAACCAAGAGTTTCCCCTGCGCTTTCTCTCCATGTAAGTCACAACAGCAGCTTTCAGGCTGATTTACAGTGGATATTCAGTAGCAACCAGCTTTTAAGGACAGAGTCAGCAAAGGCTTCCTGGGTACACAGAGGCATTTGGAAGGTGCAGGTTACCTTTTCTGTACTGCCATTCCTCTCACTTCACTGGCCATTGCACAGAGGCGTCAAGATCAACTTTTTGCTCTACTCTGGGCGCCTTCCAAAACCCAGGATTATAATAATCTACATTGTCTAAGCACAAGGCTATATTTCTCCATCTGTCTGTGGCCTCTCTCTTGGCCTCTGTCTGCACAACATGAGGCCAAGTACATCTATACATGGTGGGTAGGAAGAACCTGGCCTTTTAAGCATAAGAAACTAGGGTGACACTTTAAATTTGGTCTCTAGAGACACAGCTCTTCTGCCTTTGAGAGCTATAGTGCATTCCAACCTGCAAAGAATTTGCCTTTCCTCATGAAACATTCAAGAGCAGGCAGGCATTTCATTATTAAATCAGTATCAAAGACACATATTAACTGGAAATGACAGGCTGTGTTATGCCCACATGCTCCTTTATCAATCTTATACAGGTAATTTTTTTTTCAGTAATAACTTTCAAAGGACTATTTCTCAATGCTGTGTAACATCACAGAATTCTCTACAACCAGAACAATCAGGAAAACATAACATAGGAAAAATACTCCGGAATAGAACCTAGTTAATCTCAACAGGTATGTCCATCTAACATAGCACCTCAGCCAAAATTGATATATTCTAAGTATACAGAGCCAATGTGTCTAAAAGGACAGTACAGGATCTTAGTCAAAGAGGCTCAGCCACAGTTAGAACGATGTGTGCACATACATTTAAATGAGGAAGGGTGAAAAAACTGTACTTCCCTATTCAAAAACATTATTCTTAAATCAATTTCTTGGGTCTTTTTTTAAAGCAGCCTAGGAAGAAACAAACATGTAATATGATCCTCAGAGAAGTACAGCCCCTCAGTTGAAACCCTGCTATCATCATTTATTTTATTTCCTCTTCCTGGCCACTTGTAATCATCTTTTCAGCAAGTACTTGTATTTGCTGAAAAGAAAGGAGGAAGACCACAGATGTTAAATTTTCTGCAGAAACATGCAGATGCCCCTGTCATTGCCAGCCTCTTACCTCCAACGCTTTTCTTTCCCCTGCTATTGGAATATTGAAATTCTGTTTTCTAAACGATCACAAAACCAGCCTTTTTTTTTTTTTTTTTGATTTCCCCATTTTCTTTGGGCAGTTAATGTTGTCTAAAGATACTACTGTATGACTGCATTCATATATGAGAAAATCTGACATCTGAAGTGCTAGCCACCCAACAACAACAACAAATGAATACAGCCCACGTAAATGTAGCCTGCAGCATTTAAAGTATCTTCCGTAGTAGATATTCCCCTTTTGATATATAGCATAGAAAAGAATTCTCACTTTGTAAAGGAATGCTCTACAGAACAGCTTTATAAATCCTGAAACAGTTAGTTGTGAATCCTATTCTGCCCTAAAAAGTTTTTACAAGACCTTCACCTAAGGTACAGAAGGAAATCTTACAAATTGTTGTATATTTGTCGGTATGGCCAGAGCTTGCATTTGACAAATGCTCATATCTATAATCACATTTTGCATGAAGCATCAAACAAACCCTCAGTATCTCAGGGCAGGCTGGTTCTATCAGAAGTATCATATAAACTTCCCTTGCTCATTATCGTCAAAGAATTATTACTGAAATGGCTTTATTTTCTTTTATTATGTTTATTCTTTTATTATGTTTATTAATTGATAGCCTATAAAGAAAAGCCATCAGCAAGGAAGAAGTACAGAATGTACAGAATATTAATAATTTGCAGTCATTTAAATTCAGTTATTTTGAATCTAGAAAAAGATACTTAACGAGTTTAATGATGCTATTACACATTTTATTCAAGCTAATTAATAAGAGGAAGTTTTCCAGATATAAGAGCTATCTCTGAATTCTTAAAAACTTCTTTAGCTTTGCTAAAAGCCAAGAAAAAGTAACTTGCCACTTCTAACAGGTAATTTCATGACAGAAATAAGAAAAAGTCAACACGATCAGCATTCTCAGGAACAATCTTCAAAAGGAATAATGTAAAAAGGTGAGCAGTAATCCAGCAACATCCAGAAACAGTGAAAAGCAGCATTCTAAACCTCAAGGGCAAAATCTCTTGCAGCTTTGTGCACCTACACCTGAAGGAACCACGCCAATGTATGATGCAGCCCTTATGGCCTGCATCAGGCATTGACCTCAAGATGACGACGAACCACGTGCTCAAGGAGGCTGTTTCTCTCCTCCCTAGTTAAAGGGGCCCTGACTGGCTCGATGTGGGTATCTATAGGTAAGAAGGTAAAACCCATCCCAGTAGAGTATGATGAAACACTGCCTGGGGGCAGTCATTCCCTATTGCTGCTTGTAATCAGGTATTCCAGTAGTTTAAATGAGCCCTCCGGGATTGACTTGTATACACCAACTCAGTGGGAAGACTCCCAATTAGATCCAGTGGGCCCTTGCTGAGCCATAGCATTGAATTATTCCAGATTTACAAACTACTTGTAATCAATTAAGTATCAGAAGACAAAAGTTGACAAAATTCACTGAAGTAGAAACAAGGCAGGCCCGGTGTTAAGCCACGTGAGTGTGTAACACCACTGAGCTCCAGGAATTCAGTGAATGTAGATGTATGAAAAAGGTGATGAGAGCAAATGGAATATACAGGCTCCTGTTGGAAGTACAGAATTACAGCCAAGGGTGTCTAAAATACACTATTTAAATCTGACAACCTTTCAAAACAGCTTAAGTGTAGAAACAAGTTAAAAAGAGTAATATGCTCTTGAGCACATTTAACCTAAAGTCATAGTATGCTTCTCCATCTTTTTTAAAATGTACTTACAAATCTGTAACAGCCTCTTTAGACATGGAGCTGCCTTTTCTGTATTAGGAAGTTTAACAAAAATGGCAAAATCTTTGCAACTTTCTTACAGTATCTGATTTTCAATGAATTTTAACATTCTGGAGCCATCTTTACCAACATTAACGTTCATTCTCTTGAACCACACTCATCCATCACTACTCTGCCAGACAGTGTGATTTACTGCAGTTTCCACACCTCCATGTGAAGAGATGTTTAAAGGAAGAGAGTCTGAAATTAGAGAAGACATTGCTGTAACTACTTGTTACTCAATATTAAGGTAAGTTTATTTTTCACTTCTCATATATGTAATTTGGAACCAAAAAAAGCTACACTACAGACCTCCTTTGGAGACAAATGGAGACTCAACAACCTTGCTAGGCAAGGCAAATAAATCTATGACCATATGTTACACACGTTAAACAAACGCACAAAAATCCATCTTTCGGTCTGCATTAACCTCCCACTAGAACAAATGCAACAGTGAAAGGTCCAATGGAATCATTTTTAAAGGAAGTCTACAACTTCAAGACAGAACCAGAACATCATTAGACCTAGTTACAATTTTTAAGTTTATTTTGTAAAATTTGAGTAAATAAAGCTGAGTCTATAAAAAAAGCAGAGATTGGCTCTCACACACAGGCATGGTCATGATCTTGCCTAGCAGAGTTCTCTACCACCATTCTAATTTCGAGGAAAAACTAGAACGTTAGCCTGCAAAGGCTCCCTGTTCATATCAGCCCGCTCTCCACTTGCACAAGCTGTCACTACCAGCCGTGCAGCTCAGGCAGGGCTGCACAGCCCCATGTTGCCAAACACTAGCTCTTTTTCACTCGCTGCCTTTAAACCAGCTGCATTAGTGCAGTTGCTCGGGCACAGCGCAGAGCTCGAGCGCAGCACTGTGCGAACGCAGCCACGCGGCCTCCCAGCCAGACGTGGCTCGTGTCCAAGTGCCTCGGAGCGCGGGCAAAGAGAACATGGATCTGTCTGGAGCACCCTTACCGTGGCAGATGGATGGAGCTACACAGAACGAAACAGACTGCATTTGCTCCATTTACAAAATGCACCTGTGGTCCAGAATACACGATATACTGAAGTCATTAAAAAGAAGATGACTGCCTGCCACTGCCACACAATAAAATACAACTGCTCTTCAATGTACTGAAATATGAGACTACCAAAAAAGATCACTGGCCAAATATCTTGGTCAAAACTGCTTTTCCCAAATTCACTGGTGCATATTTGAATTCTGGTAGATACTAGCATCATTTATCTGTTTATAAAATACAGTATTCATGGGTTTCATTTTAAACTCAGTGTTTTGATCCATATTTTCTTATCTTTTAAAACGCCAGTGTTTTTGTTGACAAACTGAACCTTCTTACTCACAGGCTCTTACCAGACAGTCTCTACTAAAATTCCATCATCATCAGGGGTCTGTAGTTTGCTCCATCAGATCCTAGTCTCAGCTATCAAAGGATGACTGTGGATTTTAATCTACCTGCAGGTGAGGTTCAGTATCCTGTGGCAAACACTGGTGTTCAGCGCAGCAGCACATCCCATCTAGTCCCACTTCTTCCTCATTAAGCCTTGCAAGAAATTTCGCAGTTTTCCTCAGTGCATATGACTCTAGCCCAATCTCTCCTGCTCTTTACAGGAGATGACAGCAGAACTTTTACCCCCAGACTTTACAATTACACTGATGATATGATTCCTTCTCCCTTGCCTTAGCTGTGCTGATTAGACATACCATTGGAAGGTACACAAAAAGGATTCTAAAAACATAGCAAAGGGATTATCCAGGTAAATGCACTACTAAATTTTCTTTCCCTCTGACATTTTGTGGTAATAAATTGCAATTATGCATTCAATTTTTTAGTATACTATCATAGCAGAACACCAGATCTGAGTAGATGCCACTACTGAAGCATATTGTCCCCCAACTCCAAGTTATGAATTACAGAATTGTAACTCAAAGTGCATAGTATTTTGACTATACTAGCACTGTAATTGAAGCCTGAAATATTAGTATCTTACCCTTGCATCAAGCAAGGCCGAGTTAAACTGTACCACAATACCCTAACTACACAAAAGAGCTCTTCTCCAAAGTCCAAAACAAACAAACAAAAAGATCAAAAGTCCACACAACTGACTTACTTTTGCGTTGAGAGGGCACACGGACAGTGCACTCCTGAAAAGCTGCTCTTCTGACCTCCACTGGCTGCTGCGGAGAGCACTGCGCGTGACATTTAGCAACAATATGCCGAGTACTGCAGCAGCCAGAATTTTCTTTAAAAAACAGAGGCAGGTTAACAAACCAACAGCACAGTAACTATCAAATTGAAGTGCTTCTTCATGAGCTGCACTGTTTTGAAAATACCTTTTTCTTGGCTTTCTTACTCAAAAGACTAAATCCGTATGTAAACAGAATGCAATATCCAATACTGGGGAGGTAGATGACTCTCTCTGCAACAACGAATCCTACTCGGAAGAACAGGTTACTTGCAGGAAGAAAAGGGATAATAAGAAATCCAAGTCCAAGTGTAAGAATTCTGCAAACAAGAAGAAGATGGTCAAATGAACCATAAATATTAGCAAAAGTACCTTTTCCATTTACATATAAACTTTACTTAGAAATTGTGGAAAGCTGTGTGTACAGAACAGGGCATTCCAAAGTGCTTCTGGTAGCTAGAGAAAAAAAGATCAGATTGCATTTTAACAAGTTTCAAGGAGATTTTTGTTCTTCAATCCTGCAGACACCTTTGAAATTCTAACTGGAGTTCCCAGAAAAGCAACATTCCTACTTTGCCACCAGCATATAGCCCTGTTAATCATTAATGATATAATTCCCATTTAAAATATACAGAGAATAAAAGATAGGGTAAAAATTACCTACCTAGTTTTAAAATTAGCAAGTCAAAAACATGGAGAAAAAAATTCATCACTATTAAAAAGGAAACTTCGGTACACTTCCTACTGAGGGCTTTTTTTCTCCTTTTTTTCTCCTAAGAAAACATCCAACAATAGAGTAGAAGGTGCTTAACTAACCACCTAAAAGTCATCAAGGTTCTTTCTTCAGTCAGTGAAGACGGACACATGTTGAAGGCAGTTCATGCTCCTTGTTCTAGGTATCTGTATTGGAACTGATACGAGACACCTAACTTTTAGATAGCTAACCTTTGGGAACATGAACCAAACCACAGAATGGTTGAGATTGGAAGGGACTTCTAGAGATCATCCAACCCCCCTGCTCCAGCAGGGACACCTAGGGCACGTGGCACAGGGTGGCATCCAGGTGGGTTTGAAAGATCTCCAGAGAAGGAGACACCACAGCCTCTCTGGGTAGCCTGTTCCAGGGCTCTGTCACCCTCACAGAAAAGAAGTTCTTCCTCACATGGAGATGGAACTTTCTATTCATTGATTTGCACCCGTTTCCCTTTGCCTTGTCGCTGCCCACCACTGAGAAGAGTTTGGCCCCATCCTCCCTACATTCTCCCCTCAGGCATGCGGATCAGATCTCCTCTCAGCCTTCTCTTCTCTAGGCTGAACAGGCCCAGCTCACTTAGTCTTTCCTCATAAGATAGATGCTCCAGTCCCTTAGTCATCTTCGGGGCTCTACCCTGGACAATCTCTAGAAGCTCCACGTCCCTCTTGTACTGGAGAGCCCAGAACTGCACCCAGTACTCCAGGTGCGGCCTCACCAGAGCTGAGCAGAGGGGCAGGATCCCCTCCCCCTCCACCTGCTGGCAACGCTCCTCCTCATGCAGGCCAGGATCCCATTGGCCTTCTTGGCCAGGAGGGCACATTGCTGCCTCATGGTTAACTTGCTGTCAACCAGGACTCCCAAATCGCTCTCTGCAGAGCTGCTTTCTAGCAGGTCAACCCCTGATCTGTACTGGTGCCTGGGATTATTCCTCCCCAGGTGCAAGACCCTGCACTTGTCCCTGTTGAACCGCATGAGTTCCTCTCTGCCCAACTTTCCAACCTGTCCAAGTCCCAGTGAAAATAACTGTATTGGATGCTGCTATAAAAGCTTTAAACTACCATGGTAGTTTTCTACCCAAATTAATTTCAAATAAAACCCTGTACTGTAATGCAGATGTGCCCTATTTCACTTCCCCCTCCACAATGAAGTGAAGGATTAGGATGCTTAAGTGGTCAGTATAGCTGCTCAGCAATACTGGCTTATGAGTCTTTTCATATTAGAAAGCCTGATACGACTTTTATGAAGACTTCTAGCTCTTTCCAAAAAAAATTTGTGCTCAAGTGGGTATGGAAACAGGGAAGGCAAGTAGGTCATTTAATTGATGGCCAGCATGTCCACCACTCTCACACTACTACAAGAGCAGAATAAAGGGAATGACATGTGAGGAATAACAACGCATATTGCTTGCACTCTGCTCTGACCACAAGTTACTTTTTACCAGCCTACAGTGTTATGGATCTCAAAATGTTATTTCAGGAGAAAAACAAAGCAGCCATCCGTACCTCCCCCTCCAAGTGTGCCTCTCGTCAGTGTGCAGTGATGAGCCCAAATTGGGATAAAACTGTAATGACAGCTATAAATATTTATTTGGATTACATTTGCTAGATAGTGCTCACACTGAACTGGTAAAATTATCAATATTGGATTTAACAAAATAATACTGTACTCAAGTTGGCTGGGCATTTAAAATTCATCACTGTCTCTTACCTTCTCTTATGGCTGTCTTCTGAGCACAGAGCTTGGCATATCAGGCCAATTAGGCAGAACCAAAGTGCTGCTAGTGCAATTATCCTCCAGTCGCTGACGGATTTAATGAGGGGTATGCAGCCCATTGACCAATCAAAACACAGCCACCAGGGACACAACAGCAACCAAGCATTCAACGAGTAGTAGTAATTATAGTTTATAGCCTGCCAGTCAAAAAGAAAACAAACATTTATTTGACACTAGACGAAAGGTTCTTCTCTATTTCTCCTCTTTGCTACCATTTCCCTTATCACAAAATACATCTTATACAATAAAGAGGGCTTAAATACTGTTAAATTACAAGTAGTTATGCATCCATTAATTTTACCACTGTGAAATTAAATGATTTTTACTTATTTATTTAAACACACTTAAGTGCCTCTCATTCAGAGCAGGGACACAATTCTATTCTGTCCAACCAATACTCACTTGTAAAAAGAACCATCTCATACACTAGGAGGAAATGTCAAAAGACAGCACCAAATGCCTTCATTCTCCATCTCCAGAAGCAGCTTTTATGCTGACAGCTAGAGCTATAGGGCCAAAACCCACTCCAAATGCACCAAGGCAGAAACCCCGCTGCTTTCCTCAAAAGGGCTAGAAAAGATTAGGAGGCAAATAGAGTATGTGGAAAAAGCATGAGAGGCAGCAAGATCCAAATCCCATAGATGGGAAAAGGAATGAACAAATGAAAATATACTTCCATGTGTGCAGCACATGTTAAACTGAATGCAAAGAATATATAAAGTAGACTTTTAAAAATTGCAGAATATCATAGCTGCTAAAAGGAAGGTGACTCATCACATCTCAAAATGTAAAGATTGCCTACATTATTGCTTTTTGAGGCACTGAAAATTAAACTTCATGTCAAAGGTAAATGTTTTGGAATGCCCAGAAAACAGCAGTGTCATGACTTACTCTCACAAGTGGACTCTCTGCAAATGAAGCTGGGTTGTCTACTTCAGTAAAAGCTGGTGGCCCTGTGCCCATAATCCTCCAGCGTATATAGAGTATACTGGCCCCTCCGGACAACAGAAGAATTATCCTGCAGAGCAGCCCCTTTCTTAACAGCCCAGAATTCTAGAGGAAAGAAAATACATATGTTTGTATACATACATATATATATATGTGCGCATACACGCACGCACACACACACACACAGAGTTTTGCTTTCCTCCGGTCCTTGTTCCCCCCATCTCACTCAGTGAGAGGTCATTCTTACGCACTTTAGCTACTGGACCTCATATTTTTCTTATTTTGAGTTAATTTTTTTTGTATTTCATCTGCTTGCTTTACAGTGATACAATTTACCACTAAGACAGAATAGGAAAGGTACTGTGCCCTTCCAGGTTTGTGTAAGCACCTGCTCTATTATAGAAAGCCAGCAACAACTCAAATGAAAAAAGGCAAGGAATTCCCTTTAAAACTTTTCTAAGCTACTTTCATTGACTAATTAAAAATACATTTTGCAATTTCATTTCTACATGGATTAGGAAGGAAACCACTTTTCTTCAACAAGTCTATCTTCTACAAATCCACAGGAACTCTATAACTGATGCAATTTTACAAACCAATTTCTCATAGGGAATTTGAGCTGAATACAGCTATTTGTATTCAGCACACTGGATTGATCTATCATTTCTTTCTAAAAGGAAGGACAGCTGATTGCAAATTTTGCTTTAAATAGCTATGCCTCTTCCCTCTTCCTCATGAAAGAGTTTTTCTCCACTTAGGTCTGCTTAGAGGTGAAATTACATGAGTAATATGCAAGAAAGCCACTGTTTCAGTTCTAGAGATAATACTTTCAGTGATTTCCTTCCTTCAGCTTCTCAAGAACACTCCCACTTCACACTGTAGAGGAATTTGAGAGTCTCACAGGACTTGTGCTATTCAGGAATGCAAGCAAACTTCTCTGCAGCAAAAGCACTGCCCAATGAGCATTATTTTGCCTTGACAAACTCTGCATGGGAGAGGCAAATGACTCGATGCACATTGGCTGCTGGACTATTTGTTTGCTGTCAAATGACTTTTTTGAGGCTGATTATTTCTGCAACTTGTTTGCCAGTGTGGATGTTAGGTGTCAAAATCCACTCGAGCTGACCAGATATCAACAAAAGTCAGAAGTTCACTATTCAGTGATTTACTAAAGTAATTTTTCTTCAAACTCTTATTAGGTATTTTCTTCTATTTGATAATTTATATTTGGAAGAAAAGAATATAGTACTTTAGTGGGGTTGAGAAAATAGATATGATATTTTTATCTACTTTTTCATATATCTATTTATATATCTCATTTGTAGATCTAAAAAGAATCTGACCCTGCAGAATTCATTGTACCAAGAAGCCAGTTCTTCCTAGTGTGCAGACATCACATTTTTAAGATACTGCCTGGAGTGCTGTGTGATTTCTCTATTCAGTGCACTTCAGAGGCTTCTCCATTGCCACTCATGTTGCTGAAAAGATATCATAGCACACTGTCCCTTTTAGCTAACTGAAAATACCTCTAATTTTTCTTTATATCTCCCCATGCCCCCACCTCTGCCCCCCGACTCTCACCCCCCTTTCCCTCAAAAAAAACTCACACGAAAGAAAAAAAAAAAGCCTCCAAACAAACCCCACACTTGTCAGAAGTTGCATCCTTGTCTTCAGGTACATGATTGTCTGATAATGACAATGAGCAAACCTAATACTCAAACTCAAACCCAAAACTCACCTCCAATGACTTTTCCTTATGCAATAACTTTTGAACAAACCGTAAAACATTCAGCTTGTTAATCACCAGGGCATCAAACACCGCATTCAAACCCTAAACAACGGAGAGAAAAGTAAGAGCATAAATTGGACGGCTAATGCCAAATATTTTTAAATGTGCCTTTAATTCCACCTCTACAAACTGTTATCATATACCTTAATTTTGATTAAAACAAAACAACAAACAAAAACAGATACACGCTTCCATAATAATGAGGGTAGAATTACTGCTAGGTAGAAAATTAAGAGCCTGAGCTGCAAGTAGAACAGTCCCAGGTTTCCCTAATGAGGATTCTTCTACTACATGCAGTAACCCATTGGGGAACAACCTGTACCAGCCAAACCCTGTGTATATGGTTACAGTGTTACCAACCTGATTATCTGGTTCCTGACTTTTTTTCACAAGCGTAGCGTAAACGCTGCAGTCAAAACATGAGGCTTCTGTCAATATAGTACGTTTTTTGAGCCTTTTATTCATATTTGCTGTGCAGCAGAGTATCTTTTGACTGTTAGGTTTCAAAAACTAAAATTGCAGCAGTCTTTGCTGCAAATAATTCCTCTCTGTTTCTTTACTCTTTCTCTTTGTCTCTTTATTCTTTTCAATTAAAGCTATGACTAAGATTTATTTATAAAGATAAATACCTATACTAAAGGTATAAATCACTGATGTAGCATCTCAAGAGGGCTGACCTGGAACAGAATATCCTCACTGAATAAAAAGCAAGAGTGCAACAAACAAGAACAGTAAATACAATGTTCTGTGTATGCAAACACATGTAAAACTAAGTCTGTTACTTAAGTCTAATAAGAGACAGAAGTAAGAGAAAAATATATAAGGAATGAACCCACTTTTACCTATGCTGTTTACAAAAGCAAGAGCACGGAGCTTTTTACAAAAGCAAGAGCATGGAGCTTTTAAAAATGCTCTTCTCTGTTACATCTTCGCTCACAGCCTTCAAAGAGAGTTTGTAGGCCCACTATCTAAATAGGCCTAAGACAATAATTATACATCCAAGAACAAGGTCAAACATCATGTTACACAGTAAAATTAACACTGTAAAGCCTTTAAATTTTGCAAGAAATCAAGCAGTACACACAACCTGCTCACAATACATAAGATGAGGGATTCCATAAGATATTCTCATAAGATGAGAGAGTCTGGATACAAGAAAGCTCTTCTAGGATACCGCATTTTGTTAACATTAACTAGTTTCCTGAAGAGAACAAAAAGATCTGTTATGCTAGCTAGCTTTGGAGCTAACTTTGGAGAAAACTCAAGATTTGTGGGCTTTATAATGGCACCTGATAGATCCTATCATCAAAATTCAGTCAATAAAAGGATCCTTACCAGTATTGTAATTCCTTGTTCTTTGCACAGCATGGCTACTGCACCTAGCAGAACACTCACCAGCACCCAGAATAGGGAAAAATGGTATCCTTCCTTATCTGTCAACATAAAGCACGTCATAGCATTAAGTTTAAAGACACCTCTGCTAGAAACTTCACTAGAAGACAAAACAAAACAGAAAATACACAAAGAAATACAGCATTTAATCTCACAATCTTTTCTACCAGTCGAGATCTGGACACAGAGACTTAAAAGTAGACTGCCTTCTGCAGTACGGCGTTTGACCATTTATTGTAATAATTTTTTATTCTCAGAGACATTAGGAATCTCCCTGTTCGCTAAATGTTTTAGCTAAACTAATCAGATTGGCAGAAGCTTCAGACAACTTCCATAATTCATCATCCACAAAGGTTAAATCCCAATATACACATTTATCATCCTTGGTAGCTACAGCTTTGTCACGACCAGCCACTCTCTTCCAAATTACAACAAGAATGAAAAATCCTTTTTAATGATTATATACAAATGGGTTTAACTGCAGCCTAATTTACAAAGGCACAAAGAACTGCTTCTCCAGGGCTGCAACACTTGAGTACTACCTCATGCCATTTCATTAACACTGCAATGAAATGTCATGGAGCTCAATGATTTCAGCATCCGAGCAGGGAAGCAGTTAATTCTTGCACTCAGAAACATGGTTTTCCAGCAGGGTGAGAAACTCTGAAGTTAAGAGATCAAAAATAACTACATTTTAGTCAAATATTAAGTCCTATTGCACTATGTAGCTGACTTTGGATTCCACAACCAGGTAATTCAGAGAGTGATATGACTATAAGGTCTACTTCAGTCAAGACACTGTTGCACAGACAGCACATGGGTACTTCACATAAATACATATCTATCACAGTCTCTCTACTCCACAGGTACAAGCCACATTCAAGCAACATTCTTGACATGGGCTCTGCAGGAATTTTAAGAGTCAATCTTTCACCTGGCATGAGAAAAAACAAAGTTGAACTCTATTCATTGACTGAACCATTTCTTTGATTTCCTCAATCTCTAAAGTAACAGAAGAGAAGGAGATACATTTAATTAGGTACTGAATCACTAAATGTAGCTCTAACATGACTTACTCTACTCACTGACTAAAAAAGGAACATAGTCTGCAAGCCTAGTCGTTGATGCCTACTTCGGACCAGATACACACCCTCATAAGCATGCACAGAACCTGCTGAAGAACCTCCTGTTCTGAAGAACTGAGGCAGTATACTCCAGAATGACAGAGAACAGAATTTTGCATAAAAATATGGAGATCAAAAAGTTTTGAAGTTGCTGCTAGCATCCCTTTATTACCCGAGACTTGAGGCTTCAATAAGGTGAATATTAAGATGTTAAATATTCATCACTGCAAGAAGACCTAGTGTTTCATTTGTTCACTCCATCAATCCCAAAGTATGTCCTCACATATGAGGTTAAGACTTAAGATGGGTGCTGCAGATGCTATAAAGTTAAAAGAAAGCCTTCTGAAAGAGAGAAATCATAGATATCTTAACAGCAAAACATTAAAATACAAAATACAATGGCTAAATGAATTTTAACTGAAATATCACACTCTCCTCAATTATTCAGAAGATGTGAGGGGTTTCAGGGTTGCATGCATGAAACACATGGAGACAGAGGTTTCAATATACTTTAAATGAGCTTTGCTCATAGAAATAAAGAAGAATAAAGGGGAGGTATCTTAAATACCACCCCCCCCCAAAGGATATCTTTGGCTCTTCACACTCTCCTTGTAGCACTACAGTTTGTCCAGCAAACTCATGAAATTATGCTCATCTTTTAAAGTAGAAGGGAAAGAAAATAAGTAGAGAAATGCTTTCAGTATTTTACAATGGAAAGAAATTACTTGAGAGCACGTCAATCTCTCACATTTGGATGGATGGCAATATAATTGAGAGAGGAATACTTGCCCTGCGTAGAGGAAGATTGGGTCAGAGAGCACCTAAGGAAACTCGATACCCACAAATCCATGGGCCCTGATGGGATGCACCCCAGAGTGCTGCGGGAGCTGGCAGAGGCCATAGCTAAGCCGCTCTCCATCATCTTTGAAAGGTCCTGGAGAACAGGGGAGGTGCCGGAGGACTGGAAGAAGGCCAATGTCACGCCGGTCTTCAAAATAGGCAAGGAGGAGGACCCAGGCAACTACAGGCCAGTGAGCCTCACCTCCGTCCCCGGAAAAGTGATGGAACGGCTCATACTGGCCATTGTCGCCAGGCACATGGAGGACAAGAAGGTGCTCAAGAGTAGCCAGCATGGATTCACCAAGGGAAAGTCTTGCTTGACTAACCCGATAGCCTTCTATGATGGAATGACCAGCTGGATAGATGAGGAGAGAGCAATGGATGCCATCTGTCTTGACTTCACCAAGACTTTTGACACCGTCCCTCACAACATCCTCCTGGGCAAGCTCCAGAAGTGTGGGATAGATGAGTGCACAGTGAGGTGGATTAGGAACTGGCTGGATGGCAGAGCTCAGAGGGTGGTGATCAGTGGTACCAAATCTAGTCAGAGGCCTGTAGCTACCAGGGTCCCCCAGGGGTCAGTCCTTGGTCCAGTCTTGTTCAATTTATTCATCGATGACCTGGATGAAGGCACAGAGTGCTCCCTCAGCAAGTTTGCTGATGATACCAAACTGGGAGGAGCAGCCGAGACCCTAGAGGGCTGTGTTGCCATCCAGAGGGACCTGGACAGACTGGACGATTCGGCGGTGAAAAACCTCATGCAATTCAACAAGGCCAAGTGCAAGGTTCTGCACCTGAGGAGGAATAACCCCAGACACCAGCACAGGCTGGGGACTGACCTTCTGGAGAGCAGCTCTGCGGAGAAAGACCTGGGTGTCATGGTGGACGACAAGTTGACCATGAGGCAGCAGGGTGACCTCATGGCCAAGAAGGCCAATGGGATCCTGGGCTGCATTAAGAAGAGCGTCTCCAGCAGGTCGAGGGAGGTGATCCTGCCCCTCTACTTAGCCCTGGTGAGGCCACATCTGGAGTATTGTGTCCAGTTCTGGGCTCCACAGTACAAGAGGGATGTGGAGCTGCTGGAGAGAGTCCAGCGCAGGGCTACAAGAATGATCAGGGGCCTGGAACATCTGCCCTATGAGGAGAGGCTGAGGGAGCTGGGTCTGTTCAGCCTGGAGAAGAGAAGGCTGAGAGGGGATCTGATCAGTGTCTATAAGTACCTCAAGGCAGGGAGTGAGGAGGATGGTGCTGGTCTCTTTTAAGTGGTGGCCACCAACAGAACTAGAGGTAATGGCCACAAACTGAAGCACCAAAAGTTCCGCATGAACTTAAGGAAAAAAAAATTAACAGTGAGGGAACTTAAGGAAAAAAAAATTAACAGTGAGGGTGACAGAGCACTGGAACAGGCTGCCCAGGGAGGTTGTGGAGTCTCCTTCTCTGGAGATCTTCCAAACCCACTTGGATGCAGTCCTGTGCCACGTGCTCTAGGTGACCCTGCATGTGCAGGGTGTTGGACTAGATGGCCTCTAGAGGTCCCTTCCAACCTTAAGCATTCTATGATTCTATGATAATTGACAACCAGTCACTCTTAGTGAGGGCAAAAGGGAGAGCAGTGAATGAAACCAATGGACTTCACAGAGTTTACTTTAGCTTGCTGCATTGAACCTAGGCATCTTCCTAGAATCAAATTCTGGGGGTAAAGTAGTCAGAACATCTGTGCACTCCTCAAAGAATCGGTATTTGGGGCACAAGTATGAGCCATCTGAACATGGTGGAATGCAAGGAGTACAGTAAGGGACCAACCTGAGTGATTAACAAATACGTGGATGACTTGAAACTTCAGTAGTAACAAGAAAAAAAGAAACTAGGTCAACCAACTAAGGACAAGTATAAAAACAGCACACATACATAGAAACAAATCTGAAAAGGTCCTATCATGAAATAAGAAATAGTCAGTGACATATGTAAAGAACAAGAAGAAAACAATTCCACAGATACTTTAGTAAAAAGCAGAACATCCAGGAAGGAGGCATTCCAGTACTCAGTGAGAAAAGAATGGACAATGCCAAGAAAATGGAAGTGTTTTGTGCCTTTTTACTGCAATTTTCACAAAGAGGTCAGATGTGATCAGATGTCTAACACACCACCAGCAGGAAGGGAGTAAGAACAAAAGCAAAATAGTGAACTATAGACACACAATTTGTAGAAAAGTTAAACTGTCCAAATTTCAACGATTGATTAAATTTACTTCAATGTGTTCTATACATGCTAGAGTAACCTCAGGTGCTACCTTTAAGAAAACCAGGGAAACACCTGAGATTGCAGAATAAATCAAACAGCAATGAAATAAATCAAAAGCAATACCTACTTTTAAAAGGGTAAGGCACAGAAAAGGAAGAGCTAAGGAACCAAAGCTGAACTGACTGATCTAAACAACCTAGGAAAGCACTCAAAATATTTTCTAGTTGAATCTCTAGAAGATGAAGGTGATTAATTGTTTGCCAAAAACTTATATTATCTATGCACATCAAATCACATATAAAGGCACTTCTGCATAGAAGTAAACCTAAAAATATCACAACTTCAGGAGCTCTAGACATAATGATACCACTGGAGACTGTGAAAGAAGCCAGAAAATAGGGGCTGGATAAAATTCTTGTAGAATGAATATGACTATCAGTTGGAAAACTGCTATAAGAGTCTAGATCATTGTGGGAAAAAAAAAATGGTAAGATACATTCCAGACATCTCTCTCTACTGAATATTTTACAGAACAGGCATAAGGAATATACTCGTTAAGTTCAGAAGAGCTGATAGGCTAAGACAGCCAAAAAACACAGGATCAGGGTTCCATTGACAAACCGGAGGAACGGTCTGGGGATAATATTGGCAATAAGATGCAATTCAATAGGCATAAATTCAAATTTGCACAGAAACAGATTTGCCTTTTGGGAACATCCAAAGTCCAGATGCTAGGACTGTCTCTGAATGCCTGGTGTAACCAAGCTCATGTACAAGTTCTCAAAGATGGTAAAAGTATTCAGCAGGAAAAGACAGATATGTGTGAGGATTTTGTTCCCCAATCCAAAATCACAATCTCTTTATTTCCTTATGTAGCCTCAAAAGGTCAGTACCATCTTATGGTAGCAACTGAAATATTATGAAATTTCATCACTTTGTGATTAAACTGCAAGGAGAAAAAATTTCAATTAAGAAACATATTATCTTTTGCTTGTGCTTGGGTCAATATGCAAAAATACTCCCTGTACCCACACTACAGAAGACTCAGTAGCAAACTAGGCTGGGAAATACAATACAGAAGACTGGCAGCCAGCAATGCTATCCCTCAGTTATTAACACTGCTTTGAGAACGTAAAGCACTGCATAAATGCTAATTATTTTCAGACACACACGCGCCAACTGAAGTAATCAGTCTAATGAGGCACATTCATCCAACACTGTGCTGCTTTCCACCAGAAAGATCTTCTGTCACAAAATGAAGCCAGTCTTTGGTTGGCACCTGCGTCTGGTTGAAACTGGTGCACCATATTGCGAGTGGGCACTGTGCCACCTTACCAGATGGACAAGACTGCAAGCTTGCCAAGGAAACGGAGAATTCACCACTTCTTTCTTTCTTTTTTTTTTTTTTTTTAAAGCTGGAAAAAACATAGTGCTTCTATACTTACATAAAAAGGTGGTCATTTGGCTCCCACTTAGGCGTACATTCAGTTTGAAAGTTGGGAGGGGTTAATGAAATACCTGTACAGACCATTAAGAGGGTTTCTGCATTCAGACTGCTGGATTTAAATAATTAAATACTCCAATATCAATGTTCCTGAGCAATTCTGCACAAAGCACTCCATAGTATGGAATTGCTTTTAAACTTATGAGCAGCACACTGTGATAATACACCCTTACTTCTGCCTTCCTAAATGCTGATGCTACTCCTGAGACACCTTCTTTTGCAATGCTCTAAATCCACAAGCTAACAAGAACAAATCCCTCAGAAGTTCAGGACAGGAAGAGAAGTACTATATGCTTAGCGTACCATGCTTACTTTGAAGTCAAACTAACAGCAGCAAAACAAAATAAACACATAATAATTAACAGTTCTAACATTTGGCATGCAGCATTTCCTCCCTCAAAGCCAGTCCACTCTGGCACCCCATTACGACCAATGGGCCAACTGCACAACTCAGGGCTTGGGCACGTTTGGAGGGGTTTAAGAAATCACCACCCTCAGGTGAAATGCCATATGCAGCACTGTGCAAACACCTACTCCTTTGAGAGACAAAGCAAAAGAAGTTACATTGAACTCCTGCAGAAAAGTGTTTTTTTTTTTTTTTTTCCTGCAACAGACTACAGATATTCATATGCTGCACTGATATGTCTTGCCTGCAGGGCATCTTTCAACTGAACTCCCACAAATATTTATCTGACCAAGCTCTAAGATCTCCCTGCTTCTGCATTGCTAAGCAGGGCAGGAAGAGTTAGCTATTCTTAAAGATGACATAAAAACCAAGCTAGAAACTACTTAAACCTACGATCTCCTTATGGATCTCCAACTCTCTGAATACACATACTGTGGCAATTTGATTCAGCATTTAAATTCATATTAAAACTACAACAGTAAATGCCATCCCGAAACTTTTTCAAACACCTTAAATTCACATATATAGGTTACCACAGAGAAATAACCTAAACATTGTGCTGGCAGAGCAAAATTTAGCATTTGCAATTCTACAAATGATGCTTCTCCTCTGCCCATTAAAATAATAAAAGGGATCAGATTTTCCACATACAATCCTTCCACCCAATGTGGAATGATGAAGAGCAGGGCACATAGCTGAAAACCAAGATCAACATATTTAACTAATATAAATACCCCTTAACTAATTGCAAAATAGCTAACTAATTCTGCATATCCTGATGGTAAGCTCTTTCACAACGGCAACTTTAACATTTCCAAATTAAAGAAAAGCCTCCATAACATGTTGGCAAAAACTTGTTGCTACAGGCTATTTTGCATATTTTACTCTATTAGCAGTGAATCAGCAGATGATTAACTAGAGACTACACAGAACAGAATAAAACAGAAACAACCAGAATGAAGTCACTTTTAGGAGTCACAGCACATAAGCAAGCAGTTTATCCCCTACTTAATATCTAAGCCAAGTCTTATTCACATGAAACAAAATTCATGAACTCAGTCTTTTGCAGCACTCAAAAATAACCAATGCAGATGACAAACACACACAAGAGATAATAGTTCTCTTGTTAGTTCTTGGAGAGGCTGCATTAAAAGTCAAAGTCAAGAACCTGCAATTCCCTTCAGAACATACCTAAACTGTTGTCAGTTCTTGCTGTCACCAAAGCCCATGCAGTGGATTTGTCCCCACAGATGTATTTTAAAACAGCAGGACAGAAAGAGAACAACAGATTAGTTCCTGATAATTCCTTGCAAATATAAATGTTATCCAATGAAAGAGTTCTGGTAACATCAAAATCCATATACTGAAGAAAATGTAACAGAATTTTAGAACCAGAATAAGACTTAATTATAGACCTCGCACTGTGATAACTGCAGATAGCTGTTTTTTCAAAAAGAATGTAATGCTGCAGATTCCAGCTAAAATAGACTGTCTATCCAAAAATTCATCAAAGCCATAAGTAAAACACATTAGACAAACAAACTACAGTACACATCAAACTTTACAAAAAAGATTATTCTCCTTTGGACGTTTTCCAGTCTGACAGCTTCTACTTTCCTTGTCTCCCAATTATTCTCAGTATTATGTACACTTCCCCACCGCACCTCCAAGTTCTCCTCAGACATTTTATGAGTTCTCCCAGACTGAAAAACATCTCACATTGTACTACTGTCTCGGTGAATCAAACAAGCACTAACCATCATCTCTCACGAGACTTTTGCCTCCATTAGACAAGAGGAACAGTTTTAACAGCTATGTCTACATCAGTGAAACTCCAATAGATTTCTGGAATTCAGTTGTTCACAAATCTCAAAGTGCCTCACAGAAAAAAAAAAAAAAAAAAAAAAAAAGAAGAGTAAAAGGTTAGGTTCTTCTATGAAAGACTTGGACAACCTATATGTCTGCTGCTAGTGCCGGGATGCTGCCAAAGACAGCATATATGTGACTGAGGACACAACCATGTAAGTGGCACAAGTTCACACTTACAGAATTTTACTCAGAGGCTCAAGGCTCGTATTAAATGCCAATTTAATGCATCCAACACATTTTGGTACTTGTATTCAAAAGACAATACGAGAGTAGCCTGCAAATTGGGAGGGCACTAGTGTTGCACCACCATTTAGATATATCCAAAGAGCCTTGCCACAGTGCAGCACTTAATAATCAGAAAAAAAAAAAAAAATCCCCAAACCACCTTTGGTGGTTCTGCTCTGGCTAGTTTTGTAAGAGGCTACCTAACTGCTATGTGGTAATCACATGTGACAGCCAAATCCAGAAACAAGGGAATATTCACTTGCCCTAAGTTTTAGGATCAGGCTTGCCTTTCATATATAAAAATTCAGCTGGACAAAAATATAATAAAAATAATAAAAGAACACTTGACCAAACTGGCAGAAAACACTCTGCAGGAAAGAGCTGTATGTGGGTAGGAACATAAGCCTGCCACAGAGGAAAGCACAGTGGGGTCTTTGGTTGTTCCCCTCTCCCTTTTACTAACAAAAACTATTCCATACAGTGATGCAATGCCAATGGTCAACTTGGACTAGAACTCTCAGTGTACTCTGGCTGTATTACAGGGCTTCTGGAGCTCATAGATGACCATGACTTTGCCAGCAGAAAACCACTTTTAATTCCGAGAGAAGAAAGGATATTCTCTTCCTTTGTAACACCTAGGAAATGTTCTTTAAATCTATTCTCAAAATTACATGCACATATTTTAAAAATGCCTGTTCTTAATCCATATTCAGAGTCAGATCAGCTCATGTTAATGACTAAGATGTTTTTCACTGTCTAACAATTCTCAATCCATGCAGAACCACAGCCAGTTAAACTTGGATAAAAATGTCCTTATTCCTTATTTATCCTACTTTTTAGGGATATTTAGACCACCAAATATAACCATCCAATAACAAAGCTTCAATCTAAACAACTGAAGAGTCACAGTCTCATACAGCTCTCTCTCTCTGTACCTAACTGCTTATTCCTACAGCCTTTCCTATACAGACACTAATGTTCATACAGTTACTAGGTGAGCTGGATCAGCACCTCTCCTGTTGGAGGCAGGAGGAAGGGAAAAAAGATGAGGAAGGAATAAAACTGCCCGTGGGGGGAAGCACAGCTGAAGGATATGTGGCTATACTGGAGAATAAGATTGGGGGGGGCATTTGGAGGGCCTTGAGTTGCTGAAGGAAGGCACTGACCTGATGCAAATCAAAAAAGACCATGTACCAGGCTGCAGACTGCCCAGGCAGCAGCTCCTGATCTAGAGTTCCTGGTGGACAACAAATTCAGTATGAGCTAGCAGGGCACCTTCTGCAGTAGTGAAGGACATTAACTGTACTAATAATGACCTAGCAGGTCAGCGGAAATGGCTGTTCCTCTCCATCTGAAACACAAGGCCCCATCAGCAGTGCTGTCTAGTGTTATGCCTAATACAAGAGAGAACATAATCTGGAAGGTCCAAGGTTTGGGATTTTGTTTTTTTTGTTTTTGCTTGGAGAAAAGAAGGCTGAGGGGGATGTTCTTACTAATGGAAGGATTAGAGGGATGACAGACAGACTTCTCCGAGATGCCCAGAGAAAGCACAGGAAGTAGCAATCACAAGATCCAGCAAAGGAAGCTCCAGTTGCATGTAAAGAAAAAAAGATTTCTTGGCAGGAGGGCAGTTAAGCAATCAAACAGGTTGCCTTGTGAGGCTGTGGAATGATACCTTTGCAGATTTTCACAACTCATCTGGCTAAGGCTCCGAACAACCTGTTGTGAAGTTAGCCCTGCTTTGAACTGTTGAACGGGGGATATCATTTAGAGGTTCCTTCCAAACTAAATTATTTTATGACCTATCATACAATAGGGCTAAATTGCTTCATTTTAGCAGCTGCTTGCACTTTTGCCCCGAATAAGTGACAATGGAAGTGCATCCAAATCTTCCAAGTCTTCAAGCATTTAAGTCAGTTACCTATATAAAGTAGCTGCAAATATCTAAGACTGGCTGCTCCTCTGCCTGCCCACCAAAAGGAGCCCAACTTTCCAGTGACTACATAAGAAGAGCACGAAGACGAACAGCACGAAGACAAGGATTTTAACTTACACATTTGAGTTAAATGCTTAAGATCAGACAGTAGGGAAACTTTCTCAAGTCTCAGTAAATAATACTTGAGCATACCCACACACACAGTGAAAAACAGGTAAAAACCCAGCTGTGTCCTCAGGCTGGAGAGCAAGTTGGTAGGAACACTGGTGGTGGAGACAATCTCATTCACCTCCCTACTTACAAATTAATGAGTTCCACAGCAAGGCGTATCTCGAAGGAGCAGTGAATCTGCCCGGGTATTTCCAAGATAGTCCTCAGATGAGGACCGCTTTGACCTGAAAGCTTCACACTGAAGTGCCCACTGCTTGGCCCACTGCTTATGAGCCTGTAGCAAACCATGCAGCGCGCAGAGGGAAGATAGGCCCTGTAGCCTGGGCTCCTTGCAGGCAGGCTCTATGCATGATCTGCTAAAGAGGCCTTAACTAGTGCTTCTCATAACGCTGGATAACATAATTGTTCATTCTCCCACTTAAGAGACCCCAGATAGGATCTTCAAGAACCTACGTTTGTCACCAAAACGCCCCAAATGAGGAAATTGTTAAGAAGCAAGTATAAAGTAAAATAAAGAAAAAGCTCTTCAGTACAAAGAAGGCCTAGATTCCCTTCAAAAGTGGCTGAGAGAAAAGAGGGTGTTAAAGGTAGTGGTAAACCTTGAGCGGACTGATCTGCAGGACAAAAAGAACAGGACAAAAAGCATAATTAAACTGGCAGATGGCAGTATAATTACGTATTATAAAATATATTTCATGACAAATCAGCTTAAGATGACATAGCTATGTCACTGTTATTAGATAACGCTCCCCCCAAATCCTAAACAATGCTTAGTATCTTGTCTTCATAGCATTTTAATTTTCCTGGATCAATGATCAGAATTTCAGGACAAAATTACTATTAAAAATCATACTGACTTCCAGAAGTAGCCAGACTGGCCTTCTCAAGATGTAAAAGTAATCAGAATATGCATTGTCAGAGCATACGTAAAGTTCTCAATTTCTGCAGTATCTTTCACAACAAAATAATTATATTTGCTCCTATATGAACGCCTCTAATGATTATACTAAGAATTTGGCTTGAGTTCTTCAAGCAAAGATTACCCCTGCCATACAATTCGGCCTGTTTCAAGAAACTGGATGGCACAAAAACAGCACTTCGATTTGTCTGATTTACTCTGGCACTCATAAAAACACCTAGTATACAATCATACCTAGTACAGCAAGAAAAGAATAAATGAGCAAGCAAGCGATTCCAAGGCCAAATTTCATCATGAAATTATTGGTTCAGATGACAGAAATGAAATCTTCCCTTTAGGGAAGGGGGAAAACACAGAAGTGAAAGGGACACTGCCACAAATATAATTACAAGTAGTCAAGATTAAGTTAAACTTACGGTATAAAGTAGAGATACATGCAAAACAGCCCTACACTGTTTAAGCTCAATAGCAGGAACAAATCCCAGCACTTGAGAATTCAGTGCAACCAGCTTATTACCCTTCAGCCTACACTAGGTTCTGTGATTCCAGGACTATGTTGCTTACCTATATATCATTTAAAGCCAGCTCAAGTATCTCTGCAATGCACTGCCAACTGTGGTCAAACATCAGAGGCCGTGTCTAGTGAACTGACACTACAGCAGCTCTTCATAGGTTCACCAAACGATTCCTAAATCTCCTGCTGTGGGGTACATCTAGTTGCCAGACTGCACATTCTGTAAAGTTTTTTTTCTAATTATGAATTGATGTATTCGTGTGTGTTCATTTAATAGAGTCCCAGGATAACGCCTCCACACACTATCTGAACTGCCAACCTGCATTCATATCAGCTAACAGAACAGATCCAAGAGCTCCCCTGAATAAACCAGGAAGGAATCGTTCATGGAGAATAATACAGATGTTTCATAAAAACTCTAAGTGACACTATATTTAACACGTATATGCTGTCCTTCCCAAGGAAGTTAAGAGTATATGACTAAGTCTTGGCTACTTACTAAAAATACCAGTAAGGTTTCTAAAATTTGTTCCCATTTAAGTCATTCCAACTTAATGGCATGAAGCATACTAAATCATTTAAGAATATGTATTTACAGACTTGATTTATTTCTAAAATACATAATTATTAAAACACATATTTATGCTAATAGAACAATAATGTATTTAACAAATAACCTTGTTACAAAATATTTTCTTAAAATGTATTCTTAGCATACAACAGGAATTAGGGACAGCATTGCCTGCCTCCTTATAATACATACTTGCTTAGCAGATTTTTTAATATGTTCTGAAAGTATAGAAGTTAGTAGACACAATTCACATGTAGATGACATTTTTGCTTACTATACTTCCCTGAAATGTATGGATTTAGAAAATACATACATTGTAAAATTAAAGGGAAAACAAAATGCTTACGTTCTCTGAATGCTTTACAGTAGCCAAGGAATGACAACAAAAAGAACAGGGCACACAGTAGATCTGCTCTGCCAACAATCCCTGCAACCTTAAAAAAAAGAAATCAGATATTATTGGAAAATCTGAGATAAGATATACACACACATATAGTGAAATGTAAAAACATTACTTTTTCTTTTTTTCCTTTTTAGAATCTGGTTTACTTGTTTAGTGACATCCAGCTTTCTAAACAGGAAGAACAGAGGGAAACAAGAGGGAAACAGAGGTGCAGAGGTATTAGGGTAGGACTAAAACCACTGAACAGCCTCCTTCTCCCCAGTTCAACCTCACTTTCAGCTAAGCACCAAAGAGAAACCATTGAATTCTTATATTCAATTCAGAAAAAAAAAACTTCTTGACTTATCCAAAGCCATGCACTTAACTTCTCTGCTTCTTTTTCTATCTCACAAGGGAATTATAAGGATTAACTCAATAACTGTGAAGTGCTTTGAAAGGTGAAAATAATGAAGTACCATTCTGCTGCAGGAACTATTTTCAACTAATGAGAAAAAAACATATAGGTGAGCTGAGACAAGCCTAAAAATAAGTGCCAGCTTGTTACAACAAAGAGATTAAGGGGCTAACAACACACACAATCTGAGATGCAGGATCTGGCCCATAGTCTCCAGTAATGAGGCACATTTAAAGAAGTATTTTTAGATTAACACTGGCATATTATTATGTCTGATTGTTACAGATACTAAGCATTTTCCCCAAAGAGAACTGTGCTACAGCAGTGTTTACTTGCATCTGTAAAAAAAAAAAAAAAAAAAAAAGACATATTTTTATTGCATAGGTACTAAAAGCACTAAATGCTAACATCTTGTTTACATGACAGTTTATTTAGTGTATTCTGTGTTTTTGTATATACTACACAAAATGTAGATATATACAAAAACCATAAGAGCAAAAGGACAGATTCTTCACAATTCTATGTCAAAATATGTCATCTCATTTCAAAACCAGGTTGTCATAATACTTACAATTCTCAGCTTTAAAATCATGAGAAATGCAGTTTGAGGAGATGCTGCCTGACATTCATCCATGCTAGAGCCACAGCAGTATCACAACTGCTACTATGCAAAAATAATGTAACTGCCGAGGAGCTTCTGTTATGGGTATGCAAATCTCACACATGTAGTAGACCACATCACTTAGAAAATTACATGAGATCTTAATAACATTTGCCTGCTGTTTTGAATATATTTTTAGAACCAAACAGAAAAAAAATCATGTGTATTAATAAAGTCAATAGCAATCTGCAGTTCAAGCTCAAGTGAGATATCATGTTACATTTCAGAAAATCAGGAGCACTGCAGACTATTTTACTTCATTTAGACATCCTAAACTGGTCTGGGGAAACAAACATCAAAACATCAAGGGCCTCTTGGACTCTCGCACAGAAGCTATCCTGCTGCCAAGCAAACACCAGAAAACATTTGGCAGAATGATTTAGCCTAGTAAAGAGAGGGCAAATCTCAGAAACCACTAGTACAGAACACTGCCACCTCTGTGCTCCCAATAGATAGAAGCTGGTTGCAAAGGAGAGCTTTCTGTCACCTCTTTAGCATCAATTAGGTGCAAACACAATTAAAAAGTGCCAAAACACAGACAACTGATCAAGTGAAGAAATTGCTTCTATACATGTAGAAAAAGGTGCATTAAGGGTTCAATATTCATTTCTAGGGCAAAGATCAAAGCTAGACCTAGTACTTTTACAGTACTTTAGTCCTTTCAAACTATGAGACATGATTCCTTCCATTGAAATTACTGTAATTTTACTTATCCTTCCTTTATGAAGAAACCATGGAGCACATCCAGCAGGACCACCAGTATAAGGCCTGAAGACTTAACTATGAGTGCAAAAGCTCCTCTTAAGAAACGGAGCTCCTCTTACCTACAGTTTCCACACAGTGACTTTAATTCTGAGTGAGGTATTTTACATGGTTGCTGTACACATGTTCTATATCTATAACATACCTTTTTACCTTCTGTTTCCAGGAAATGTTATGTTTTGTCAGCACTACCAAATTTTTATTCCCCATATAAGTTGTTCCAGGTTGTGAAGAAAAACAATCCTTTAATCTTCTCCTTCATAAGCTAAAAATATAAATCCAGAGGGTTCGATCTCTCATACAGGACCATTTCCAAAACTTTAATCATTTGCACAGCTTTTCTGAATTCTCTGCACTTTTTAAAACATCCTTCTTGTGGCATAAAGCTGCACATCGTATTCTAATAGTCACATACAAACTTCTTATAATGCCCTTCCTCCAATTCTGTTAACTCTGTTTTATATAAAGCAAGTGAGAATATAGAGTGGTGAAGCATTTTGCATTCAGTTCATCTTCCATTCTCCTTGGCTGTTCATGAGCTAGTGTATCCAGTGATGAATTCTTAATCCAGTAATTAGGGAAACTCTTTGTAGTTTAAGGCTATTCTCCTTTCGCTATTGTACTTAAATGATTAATTTATCTTCCTTAATAAGGTTCAGCCCCATGGAATTTTAAGATTCTGGAAGTGCAAACCCTAATTGTTCTCACAAGACATGTGCCAAAAGAAGCCTTATGAATAAGTAAAGGAAAGTGTGTGAAAATATGACAGAACTATGTAGCCAAACTGGTAGAGACCACCTAGGACCTGAATTGACAGAGTTAAGTTTTGGGTACTTACACATTCAGTGTGCACTGGATGAACAGCAAACAGCAAAGCAGCCAGGAGAGATGTCTTTGGAGCCAGGTTTAGTCTTCTTCCTTTGTTACTGTATTGCAGCCCACCCAATAATATTGAGAACACATCAACCATCAACATGGAGATAGCACAATGCAGTATTATATTGATGACATGAAAACCCACTGGGTGGAAACCTCCAGCAAAAAGGTAATTAATTCTGCACAGAAACAAAAACACTGAGGTCAGTAATCACATAAGCATTAGAGAGAGGCAAACAGAAAAACTGAGCAACCCCATAGCAAAATTATACTTATGCAGCAACAACAACAAAAAAAGAAAGAAAAGAATTAAAGGAATGAAAAGTACTACCACATCCCAGGAGATGGGGATATTATCATCAACCAGTACAACAAGCTGAAAACAAGGCCCTGATCTCTTCACAGACAGAGGTATTTATATGGGAAATCACACTAAGCATAAACCTACCCATCTCCTAGTATGTTAATGCTAGCACATTATTCATACATGTGTTTACTTAGAATTGGGTTTTGCTCAGCAGAAAAACGTAAAAGTTGCAACACTCATAAAGGTTGAGCACATACACTAGCAGAGTCCTGCAGACAAACTACCCAACTTACTGGGGGAATGTTCTTGGGCTTAAAAGACAGTATGCACGAAACGGAATGAAAACATTTTAATTAAATCTACAGAGTGAAAAAGTAATATGCACAAAGACTAAGCTTTCCATTGACAGTCTAGCAAGAAAATGTTCTAGTAAAATCCGGAAAGGGATCAGAAAGAAAATATAAACAACCATTTTGCAACACCGGCTACAGAGCAATTTTATAGAACTAGAAAAAACTGTAACTGCAAAGTCAGTCTAAGATCAACTTTTAATTTTCAGATAGAAACTCTGACCCAAAATGTAAGGGGAGAAGGAAAGGAAAAAGCATCTTGTTATTTTCTGTATGCTTTTATCAGTAGGTGAGATATACAGTGTGGACAGTGGACTTTATATAGTTGGGCCAGCTTACATTTGGCGTAAGTGGAATCTAATAAAAAAACTAATAAAAAAAACTTACTGTAAATGTTTTTTTACAGAAGTTGGAGTTTAAAAGATTTAGGAAGTTTCTTACGAAATTAGCCTTATATGGATCACCTTCAGATATAGTAGTAATTGCATCTCGAGTCTCTCAATCCACCTTACGTCACTAGGGACAGAATATGCCATAGAGACTTAAGTGTGTTATGTAACATACCAAAAGTTTTAATAGGACCCTGACAGTCCTGCACACTTACATTTTTGTTTGGCAACGGTGTGAAAACAAACTGACAGACAGCAAAGCCCACTGTAGCAAACCCTTTAGCACGTCTGCTAAACTCCAGGGTCACAGCTACTGCTTTAACCCAAAAAGGCGGAGTGTGTTCTCTTCCCTAATCACTTCCCTGCTTAGACTGGTCACAAGTGCAGAGCCAGTGCCAGGCCCTTAATCACTAGTACAGCAGGCCCATAAAGCAAGAGTTGAATGGAAAAAGAAATAAAATCAAGGCCATGTCCTCAAGGGTTTGTTTTTTTGTTGTTGTTGTTGTTGTTGTATTACTGGGTTCAATTCCTAGCTGTACTGCTTGCCCAAGCCCTTGTACAAAACACAGCAGCTAAGCATCTACAGAAGGGCTCCTCATAAACCTGTAGCTACTTGAGAACACCAACAAATAAAATGCAAGTCAGATATGCAGGCAAACATCTGCCTTAGTAGGACTCTCAGACACAGACACTCTCCTGAAGACAAAATATTAGGGGCGAAGGGTGGAAAGCCTATTCAGTAGCCTGCTGGCAAAAGGCCACAGCAGATGGATGTGATTTGTCAAAAATCATTCCACAGGTCAGTAGGAAAGCAAAAAACAAACTACAGTAACAGCACAAATGGCAGCTTGGGTAAGTAGAGGGAACATACCTAACTCCTTGATGTGCCCTATATAGTCAAGGATGTTGCCTCTAAGAACAAGGCACGTGAGAACTAAAGAGGGCAATCTCTGAAGGGTACATAAAATAATGTCAAAAACTATGCCTATTTGGGGAAAGAAATAATCAAAAACAAAAAATTCAAGTCAGGATTAAGATAGCAAACATGACAACCAATTCATGAAAGACATCCAACTTGCCTGCAATTCCTTTGCCTACCTCACCTTCTCTACTGCATCCTCTGCATAAGAAAACTGCTATGTGTCAAAACAAACTTTTAACAAAAATTCAAGACTTAAGGGAAGAAAAAAAGGCAAATCTCACCTGAAAGTTAGGACAGTAAGTGGTCGATATGACTTATGACTGGTATTGCTGCTGAGTTTGCTACCCCAAAAGTCATGATGCCACAGGTCACCAAGTGGGGTTTCCGCCCTGAGGTCCTGAAATAAGACATCATTAAATACCAGGCTCTTACCATTTCTGTTTCATTCAAAGCCTGCTAAAAGATAACTGAGTTCTAATACTTTCTAATATACATATACCATTACTGACATCTGACAACGTACTGAAGTTTGGAACAAGGTCATGTCTTGGGTGCCTGTCATCACAAAGGCCAAGGCACTTGGATTCTGTAAACAGGCTATGTGAAATGTAGTAGAGCTAAGATGATTTACGTGAGTTGAAAATCTGACCCAGAAACTGAGCTTTGAATCGCAAGGAAAAAAAAGCAAAAATTGTAAAGTGTCTTTCTTGGGAAAGAGGCCAAGCACAAGTTGTTGCAAACAGCTATTTTTCTGCTAGTGTCAGTAGCAGAACTACTAATGAAACCAAGAAAGATATACACCAAAGACTAAAGATAAAAGCCAATGTTTAGCTCTTTTTAAGCTAGCTATACCTTTCTTTGCACAGGACACTATTCAAATAATAGGTCTTTTTTGATCTTATCGTTAATACATGAAACCAAGAAGTAAATTCCTCAGCATACTGCACTAAAAGAGGATTAATAACAAGTTAGTTAAATTACTTACATGCCAGTTTGGGGCAGAATACTATAACAAAACCAAAAACGAAAAGTCCAGACTTTCCCTTTATCTTAAAGCCTACTGATAGGGAAACAATCCAAATAACATAGACTAATGAATGCACCAGTGGAAACAATTCATGCTAAACCCATGAATGGGCTAACAAAGCCTGGCTTCCTGCATCTTCTCCTTGTATCTCCCTCTCCTTACAAGTTCCCACATTACAACATTCTTGGTTCACCAACTCCAGCTCCTCTTAAATGCTCTTGCCATCCTCATTATACTCCGCAGTACTCAAGAGCTTCCTCCTATGGCCTGCCAGCAAGAAGAGAGACTTGTACTGTTGCTAGTCTGAAGGCACAGGCAAACATGCAGGTCATGCATGAATGCTGGCTGGCTGCTGCTAAACTGCAATTAAAAATGACTAAGTTCTTGCTTGTTTCTCCACACATTTTGTCCTTCACTCATCCGAAAAATCCGTAACTGCAGAAAATGATTTATTTCTATCATTTAGTCAAATTTGGCCAGTATTAGATGAAGGGCTCAAAAAGAAATTAGGAAGGGGACGCTGGCTACAAATCCTAGGCCACAGTCAAATGACGCAAAGTGCTGTCTACTGGGCTGCTAATCAGTATGTCTGTACTAACTTTGCTACCATTACTTAAATGCTTGTGTAAGCTGCATCACTGTCATGACAGTAAAAGTACCTTCCCTTTCTACACAAAGGCTTGGTGTGGCTCCATCATCACAGTATGAAGCTATCGAAGACTCCTTCTTCCCTTTCTAACCACCAAGCCAGACACAAAGCTAGGGGAAGCTAGAGGCTGTGTTCCTGAAGGATTTCTGCTATTCCTGCAAAAGCTGCATCATTGTGTTGGAAGGAAAGCAGAGTTAATTAACACTGTTGTCTTTGAGAAGCCCTGGACTACAGGAACAGTTAAGCATTTTGGAGGAAAAATCTTAATAGACTTAATAATAATAAAGCTTCACAGAGGATCCTATTTCCAGCTTAAGAAAGAGAGAGGTGCAAGGCTTCTCTGTTCTTTCAAGGTCAAAAAGGAGACACACATACAGAGCACAGATGTATCTCTGTTCAAATGGCAACCAAGAATTGCTTTTTCCCTTCAAGATTTAAGTTTTGGTCTTAGGCACCTCAACTCCAATGCCTCTCCTCAAGGGTTTGCACAAGCCCTGAAGGATTACCTGGGGATTGGAGCAGGAAATCAACTCGTCAGGAGAGCCCCCTGAATCCATTAAGATGGCTGCTTTTGCAGGGCCAGCTGCGGCTGGCTTGCACACCAACACATACTGAAGTCTTTGCACTCTGCAGAGCGGGTGTTCATCTGTGCTAGCGGGTGTTGTGGCTGCTGTCAATGCCCACTTATGCATGCGTGCCAGCTACATGGACTCAGGAAGCGTTTGCGTGCTTTAAATAAAGCTTTAAATAAACAGAAAGGAACTACTATAACTTTAAACCTATGGCTTCTATTTCACATATTGTCTTCAAAATCATGAGATGGGAAATATAATTGGGTTATACAAGCCTAGGCTTTCCTCTCCTCCAGAATCAGCCTTTTTTTAATCTTCAATAGGAAGAATGCAGGAAAAGTTGAATATACAGAATTATTTAGCAATCAGATTATACTTTCCTATGGCCTAGAACTCTCCAGAGGCCAAAGGCAGCAGACTCGTTCACGTGTCTAAGTTGTGTGAGAGACAGTTACTTCTGTGAGTTTTCCTCCACGAGGGATTTACCCCAGAGGGGAAATGGTTTGCTCCAAGAGCCACAGCGATTAAAAGGTTATGCATGATTTTCTCTTATCAGCACTTAATGCAGATACCAAAGAATCTCTAAATATTTGATTAGCAGCAACTTACACACAGCAGGTTTCAATACTTGAAAAAGGTCAGTTTTTCTACCTAATGGCTTAGGGAAAAGACACCTTGTGTCTCAAGTTCCTGTTAATTCAATTGTTTGTCTTGGCAAGCTAGTAAATAAAGACAAAATCAGTGTTGAGAACCAGTGAAAATGCTGCTTAAAATGACAAGGAAGCATCTGGAAAACAGCCTTGAACACCAATAAAATCTAATAACAGAATGCTGTACGATATGGTAGGCACGAGGCCAACTAACAGTGTATTTTTCATTAAAAAAGGCAAGACTGGGGGGGAGGGCTAGAGAGTTAACAAAAGGGTCACAGTGTGGCACACACAGAAATACTGGGAAAGTAATGCTCAGTAAATCTCCAAGATTACTTCACCTACTGGCTCTCATATAGAATGGGAATAAAATACGCTACTTGCTATTTAATGAAGTCTGCCTTTGCTAGATGCTTTGAGTCCCTAACAAACTAATAAATGCATTGTCTATATATTTTTGGCATGAAGTTTGTATTTCCATATATTTAGCTGATCATCATCAAAATCACACTCAATTTCTAGGGAATAATAGAAGACTTAGATGCAAAAATTATAATCAGCCTCAGATTTTCCCTCATACAGGCCCCGTATGAATTAATCTATTTAAGCATTTAATTTAATTTGTCTGAGTTGTCAACTGCCATAATCCCAGTACAGGTTGTTGTGTTGCATACATAAATTGAAATATTTAACAAATAAGAATAGAAAGTCTGGAAATTGAATGAGAACAAAACAGCTAAGCCTACCCCTGCCTTGGTTTCCACATCAATTTTGTTTGCTCTTTCAGAAAATTAAAGTGTTATCGTTATGCTCCAAATAAAACTTTGCACAATGCGACATTCCCAGGAGCTGTGTAATTTAAAGTATAATGGTTCTTAAAAATCACTGCAGGTTCTTAGTTTGTTTATTGAATTCTCTTAGCAGCTTTGAGATTTATTTCCAATTTGGCAGATATATTTCCCCTCCATGCATTTATAACTCAAGGTAAGATGACTTACACAAGCATAATGTGAATTTGTCTGAAGAAACTGTAATTCAGTGGGATTCTAAATAGCACATTGTGATAAACTGCCTCTAAATTTTTGCAATGCAATGCAAAAAAATCTTCTAAAGATCTCTGTAGATTATTCGCCCTGCATTTCCATGGCTTCAGGAAAAGAGAATCACCATAAGGGTCATTCTTTTTTACTCCTTTTTACTCTGTGCTTCTCTTTCCAAACCTTTCACAAGAACTTCCCAGAGTACAGCAAGAGTTGATGAGCTAAGAGCACCGCCTCACCACTTGCCACACATGATTTCAGAAAGTGTCTCACCATCTGGCCAACACTCAACTACATCTCTTCAATACCAAAAATTAAAAAAAAAAAAAATCCCATCCAGAGTTTTGTGCTTCAAGTTAAATTCAAGCTATTTTCAAGATTGTTCATTGTGCTTATATAAATTAAAAAAAAAAAAAAAAAGAGAGAGAAGCAGGAGAATACCCTGCCTTTATCTTCAAAACTGCTGTTACCACAGAAATATTACCTGGGGAAGGAACACAAGGTAAAAGACAGCATTCCTTGCTCCAAACATTTTTATGGTATAAACCACAGCTGGAGAATTGCTGTACCCTACAATCACTTACATTATGCATCCTATAACTGCAGTAAGTTTATTCATTTGGCTTTCTCCTCTGTCACTCTGCAGAGATAATAGAATATCATCTCCTATGAACATCAATATTAGGAAAGTCTAGTTCATATTCTCATTGTCAGTGAGAATAAAACTGTATCTAGAGGCAGTCTTAATGGATAGGTATTCTGTGAATAATTAAGCATCACATGCAAATTCACTGCAACCCCTGTTATTGCTTTCTTAGATGACAAGCAGACAGAGGTTATCGGTATAGCAAAATGGGATGCTATTCCCCTTGACCAGACATCATCACTTGTTAAGAAATCTCACTTGCAAAGAGCTAAATGAGATACACTCTAAGCCAAAAAGATGTTTCATTTGTCTGCTCTGTTATTAATGCATCAGAACCCAGGTTATCCAAATAGCTTTAGGAGCAAGAGTTTGTTAAACATGCTTATGTTTCTAGCTTTCCTGTATAACACTGCTGCACAGCTTGTTTGTCAAATTTTAAAAAGTCTTACTTTAAAAAAGAATACAAGAAAAAAATCAATAAAAGGAACGGAAAGGCAGTTAGTCAATAAGAATAATATTTTGGGCCTACCATAATTGATTGTTGTCATTTTTTTCATGCTACCACTTAAAGAAAATAAAATAAAAAGAGACAAACCTTGTTATTGATGATGGCTTCAGAATCATCAAAGACAAAATCTCCATCATAGCTGTTAACAAAGCAGAGGAGGGAAATTAATCCCACAACCATCTTAGCCCAGTATGGGGAAAGGAGGAACCACGATACGTCATGGTCCAGATTAGGTTCTGCTTGTGCCATTCTGCAAAATGCTCATTCCAAGATGGGAGCTTCAGCATTATGTTGGTTGCAAGTCTGAAAGAAACATACAGATGCGAAATTAATCCTGCTTTTCCACAAGAACAAAAAGTTGGGACAGGAGAATGAAACATCATCCACTACAACATTCTGTCTCAGTGTGTTCATAATTATCAAAATGTAACTAAATATAATTTTGTATTTTAAATTTGGAGGCAGGGCGGAAGGTACAGTCTCCCATGATCTGAGCACAGGGACAAAAGTCAAGAAATTCTTAGATCATAAGATCATAAGCCAGAAGTTCTAGCAAAAGTAAATTCTAAAACTTTGATCAAGTCATTGTTTCTGCTTGTAATGATTCACTTCAAATCTAAAAAGTTGGGGTTCTAGGGGGACTGTAGAGCATTCAAAAGCTCTTAAGAAAATGATAAACTTTCGTTTGATTATAGGAATAAATGGTGAAAAGCAAATATCAATAGCAAAAGCTAAATCTTCCTCTGTTAATTGAATTAAATGATCTGGACTTGCACATAGCCCGTTCTGGGAACTCATACAAACATCAAAAGTGGATATACATAGGTAGCAGTTGAAGATCTAGGCCCTAAATCCCAACAATTCAAATAAAGGCCACAAATGAGTATACAACTCCAGACTCAAATCCATGTTCATCATTCTGCCCACCACAAATACAGCATAGTGGAAATCTCCTTACTACAAGCATAGCTGTTCAGGTAGGTGAAAAACACGAGGCCTTCTGACAGCTCTGAGGGTTATACGCAAACAGGAAGATAACAAGACTAAAAGTTTACCCATGAACCCATGACTGGAAGTTTATCATGAAGTTTCCCCCTTGGAAAGGTCTCTTCTCAGACTCCAAATGCCACCCGTGGCCTGAACCCGTGCCCCTGCATCCCTGGTGCTGCCACAGCATGTTAGTGGTCTCCCTCTCAAGTATTAGTACAGATGGAAGGGAAGGGAGATTGCAGAGGGAGCACTACAGTAGTAGCAAAAACAGAATAATATGAACTAAATATCAGCAAGCCCCCAAAATGATAGGTGAATACACATCCAGCTGAACTACGGTCAGAAGCTTTATTTCTTTATATATTGGCTTTTTATATCACTTTTTAATCACCACCCTTGGAAATTTTATATGTAATGCCTTTGCACAAAATAGGAAAAAAGAAGTGGGGCTTCGCGAGCAGACTTGACCACGGGAATCAATGGCTTAGCAGCTATTCCGCTCGCAAAGCTCCGCACCAGCCCCTGCGTTTTCCCGGGTCGTGTCCAGCCTGGCGCATTCCCAATCCACACACGTGGAAGCGCCGGCACAGCCTGTGCTCCCCCCGCACCGGGGCCCCCTCCCAGCCTGGGGACCACCTCGGAAGGCTCCGATGAGAGCAGGTAACACGAGCACAGACCGGGCAGAGAACGGAGCTCCTGAGCAGGGCGAACGGGGCTAAACCCTGTCAGGGCTAAAGATTATTAGCAGTAGTAAAGACTGAAAGCGAGACTCTAATCACAGGGAAGCACGCTGGCAGCAGCCGCTCGGATACCGCATTTCCCGCAGAAATTCTTAATTAAAATACTTCATATGCTCGTATATCAATCTTGCCCGGAAAGTTTCTCCATATGTTTTTTTCCGCCCGCCCCTCTGTTCACCTACAGCCACCGCCAGCTCCGCCCGCGGCAGCCGCGGGCCGCCCCGTGCACCGCTCGCTGCGCACCTCGGAGCGCGAACAGCCGCCGGCTCCGCCAAGGGCAGCCACCCCGCGCCGCCGTTGAGCGCCAACGGTCGCAACGGTCTCAACCGCCGCCCGCAAACTTGCGGGCGGCCCGAGAGCGCGGCGCCGGAAGGGGGCAGCCCGGGGCGCTGCCCTTCGCACCCTGGCAAGGCTGCGGAGCCCGGGCAGCCCCGCGGGGAGTTTGCGGCGGCCTCGCTCCGCCGCTGCCTCTTTTGTCCCGGCCGCCGCTCCCCTTCCTCGCTGTCCCGCGTAGAGGGGAAGGGCGAAGCCGCCTCCCCGTGAGGCGCAGGGGAAGGGGGTCCCCGGCGGCGTTACCTGCTCCGAGGAGGCGCCCGCGCGCCGCCGCCCGCCCGGCTGCTCAAACTCTACGCGCGCCGCGAGCCCCGGGCCGGCGCGGCCGGCGGCGGAGGGCGCGGCCGCCGCTCCGCCGAGCGTCCCCGCCGCCCATTGGCCGCGCCGCCGCCCCGCCCCTCCCTCGCCCCGCCCCTCCGGCGCGGCTCGGCGCGCCCATTGGCGGCGGCGCCCGTGACGCGCGGGGCGGCCCACACCGCCCCCGGGAAGCGGAGCGAGGCGCTCGCTCGCTGGCTCGCGGGGGGCGGCGGTGCCGCCGCCGCCGCTCCGTCCGCCTCCCCCCGGGCCGCGCACCGAGCGGCAGCGACGGCGCCTCCTCCTCACAAGGAGCCCCCTCCGCCGTTTCCCCTTTGCCCTCCCTCCGCTCGGGCTCGCCCCCTTCGGGGCGGCCGCTCTGCCCGTTCACCTGGCTGCTCGCGGGCTTGCCCTGCCCGCGCGGCCGTTGGCGCGGCCGTTGGCGCGGCCGTTGGCGGCGCACGAGCAGCGCCGTGGTGGGGCCCGCGGGACGGTGCCCGGCGAGGGGGCTCTCCCCGCCGCGGGGCAGTCGCCGGGCGCCCGCGGTGCGGTACCCCGGGGTAAGGGGGGCGGCACGGAGCCATAATCCCCCAATAGGGAATAAATATATAAATTAAATAAGTAAATAAACACCGTAAACACAGCGGGGTGAAACAGAGAGGTTTGGCGCTTTGACGGCGTCTTTGGAGCTGCGACGTTGCTGATCCCCTCGGGGTCTCCGCTCCCGGTAGCCAGCCTTTCCCACTGCACTTGCCCACCCAGGCCCTGATCCTGCCCCGAGCTGGTGGGTTCAGGTGCTCCCCGCGGAGCAGGTGCCTAAGGGAGAGGCTCTGTCGGCTGCACTTTATCCGTGCCTTGTATATTGCACTTTTCTCATTGAATAAATTTCAAAAAAGCATGACTGAATACTGAGATGCGCTACCAAATGTTCTTCAGAAGCTTTCCTGGAGGAAAAAAAAGAAAAAAAAAGAAAAAAAATCTTAATATGCTGAAATTGGATGAGAAATCCTGAAATCCTGGCTAAGGGCCAAGTGGAGACATATCATTTGAAGTGGGGCTTTTGAGATATTTGCTTATCAAGTGTCAACTTAGCAAGGTTATTTCTTTGATAGCTCCTCCGAGGCCTTAACTCTCAAGTGCAAAGGCTGCTTAGGGAGAGCTCCAGCAGTTCGCACACATAGCTGCCTGCTTTTCCTTGGAGTGTCCATCACTCCTGCGTGGACAAGTTGGCTGCTCCTGAGGCAGTAGCTGAACCAGAACATTTTTCAGGTTACTGCAGTAAAACACACTTGGAGCTTGTTCACTTTTAAGATGCTAGTCTGTAACTTCTGGCTGCTCAGTAGCTACCGCACAGCATCCAATGTGCTTCTACATCAAGGGAAGTGGGAGAAACCTGGCAATCAGCTGCCACAAAGTCTGATATTTCTGTTCATCAGTCAGAGCTCATAGAAATTTCCAGTCCCTTGGTTGCCAGGGGTAGAATAACTACACAAAGACCATTGCCCGCAAATCGATAAATTGCACTTTATACTTGAAAATGACCTTGTCCATTCTGCCAATGCCCCTGGCAAACTGGTATAGTCAGGCACAACTAGTGATTTTCTTACCTGTACTTTGTCATATTTTAGAATCATTAAAAATGGCAGAGATGAAAGAGGTCTTTATGACTTTTTGGTCATACTGCCTTATAAACGCAAGAGAAAGAACAAAATAATCTGTAGCAGCATGTTTTCTAGCTTTTCTCTTCTTAAAATCTGAATCAGTAAGATTGACATCACTTCCCATGAACAGCTGGCTTGTCACATCACATTAGACACGATAAGGACATCCTACTTGATGACTGCCATTTTTCCTTTCCTTTCCTCGATTCATGTTATGCCCCTCAAACTGCCCCAAATAAGAGCTTTTCCCTTTGTATAAGCACTCCAAATTATTGCCAACTACTTTCCCATTTTTTTACAAACTCCAAAATCTTCAAATCACAAAGCCTGTATACATTTTTAAATCTTGAATAACGGAAGGGCCCCAACTCAAAAGAAAGGCCACCAATTTACGAAAAAAAATCAGTATTTATAAAATGCAATTTATCATGTATTTAATCTTCTATCTTCTATAAATCCCATTAAAAGAAAAGGAATTCTAGTTCATTCAATTTAAGGTTTCATCTTAGTTTAAGCATATGGAAGCACTAGTAAAAGGTTCTGTGAATCAAGGCCTGGGTTTGTCTCATTGGAGCAAATCTGGCAATGGCCAATCTTGCACTAGTTAAGTAAAAGCAGCTTTCACACTTCTACACTGTATTTTGTTCTGCAAAGGACTTGACCTCACATTTGCTGAAGTATTTATAATGGCCCATTCACTTCTGATCCTTATCTTAGCAGCTCCTTTGCTCACATTTCTTATACATCTGCACATCCTTGATCTATATTTTATGAATGGAATTTCATCTGTTCAGTGTAAGTCTGCTGATATCATCAGTTCTGGTCAAATTTATTTACATCCACACAGCCAGATTCATGGATGGTATAAATCACCTCCTCCCCACTTATGTTGATGCAACAATACTGATTAACATTTCCTAACATTTCCTAACATTGACCAAGACAATGTATGTAGAAGTCCCTCCTTCACATCATTTTCAAATCTGAAAATGAGGGATTTCTTAGATTTTTATTATTTTATTGTCTAGAATGTAGCATCTGTTGTAATGACCTTCTGTTCTGTTCAATTAATCCAAAGAACTGCAGAGCAAATACCTGTTCTGGAGACTTAATTCTCTCTTTCCCTCAAAATCTGATGCAAATCAGCTGCAGTTGCATAATTTATTTCCAGTCTGCTTCTTTGGAGGGTTATTATAGCTCATCAATTTGAACCAGTTGCTAAATACATCTCTTCTTTTCTTTTCTTTTCTTTTCTTTTCTTTTCTTTTCTTTTCTTTTCTTTTCTTTTCTTTTCTTTTCTTTTCTTTTCTTTTCTTTTCTTTTCTTTTCTTTTCTTTTCCTTTCTTTTCCTTTCTTTTCCTTTCTTTTCCTTTCTTTTCCTTTCTTTTCTTTTTATCACACTTATGTTTGTAACAGGTGAACCTTCTCCTTATCCTGCACTTAGCCATCGTAAATATGGGTGCAGCCATGAGGCACAATTTCTCCTAATTACTGGTAACCTACTGCTTATGTTATTGCATGGCTGAGGCACACACAAGCATCATGTGTGCAAAGATGCTACGTGCTTGCTAATAGTCAATAGTTTCTTCCTCTAGGCAACTTGTAACCCAAGTATTTATTCTGTTACAACACATTTAACTAGTAGGAAACAAGTAGGAACTTCACATGTTTGAGGGCCTTGCATGTTTGTAAGTCGGGTTTAGATGGGCTAGAAGAGAACTGATGGATGGGCAGACCCCATAACTTCAGTTTCCATAAGCATCCAGGCCTCCAGGGTGACAGCCCACAGCTCAGCAGTGCCGGTGTAGACACGTTCTTGCCCCTTGCAGCAAAAGAGCAGATCCCTCAAAGGCTTGGTGCTGTTCAGCATTATACTGAGTGTGGATCACTGTAATGTTTAGGGTGGATTTGAAAGGTTGTGCCTCACAATCATAAATGACATTCAAGTGGACACTTAATCACGCACTCTCCTCAAATAGGTAGTTAACAAATATGTTTTTTAAATAGTAGTTAATTCTGAGAAGTGAGAATTAAATTCTAGTATATGGTAAGCTGTGAAATGTGTTCTTGCCAGTACACAATGCAAATGTCAGAGCAGGTCAAAGCACTTTTGTTGGTAACAAAAACATTTTGTCGTCAAGAACTCTCATTGCTGCCCTTCAAGGCCATTCTTAAATAGCGTAAGATAGACTCCAGCTTTGATAAAAACAACCCCTGCCAATAATCAACCTGAGCCTTTCAGGAAAAGTCTGAAGTAATGCTGCCAGCTCGTTAAAAGTTGAGCATTAAATCTCAGCTGCTTCACTCTGTGCATCTGCCTATTTTTTTATATATTTATTAGAGAAAATACAATGTTTTCACATAACTGGTACATTTTTTCTCCACCCTCTCTTTGACAGACATCGAAATGAGAGTAACCATCAATGTTTGACACAAAGAAGCAGAACATGGAAAAGAAAATTTAAACAGAAAATGGAACTCATGAGATCATTTTCAAAAATACTCACATTTCATTCCTAAAATTACTTCAGGCTGCATGAGTAAAAGACTGGAGCCATGTTGTCAGAATGGCTGCATGTGCTAGCATTGTATTATTGGAGAATATTTCCACATTTTACATTTAAATAATTGTACAGTCCTAATTGAAAGAGTGTCCAAGAGTCTCTGTGCCATGAGAAACTATTTGTAATTCATTATTTTTACCCTCCACTTCAATGATTGTACGTATATATATGTATATATATATGTATATATATATGTACGTATATATATATACACATATAATAAAAGGCTTTTATCGAGAGATATATGTAAGGCTATTAAAGTAAGACTGTAAGTGTGTATACTGCTGAGAGCTGCCAGCATTTCACAGCTGCAGGTGCTCACCTGATATTAACCCAGGAGACTGGGGACATTCTTGCATCCACCCAGTTGTTCAGCTGAGGGAAATGAAAGTGTTGAATATGCCAGCGATGTGATAAGTCATACGATATCATTTGGTACTGAGTAATGTAAGGTACAGGGAAACAATGAATTGGGGCCTGTGCCTTTTTTTTTTTTCCCCCTATACAAAGGTTCCTTTTCAACTATTTTTAGCTTTTCACCTGCAGGTTTATTCATGCCTTTTATTTCATTTTCACAGACCTACTTACCTAACAGCGGGTTGCAGGATGTCTTGAGAGTTCATTCACATGTAACAAACTCCAGGACTGAGGCCTATATTCAAAAAGTAGGAAGAAAAAAAAAAGATGGTTTGTGAAGCTAAGCCAAGAAAATGATTAGAGAACCCTTGGAAATATATACAATTAAACAATTATATGATGAAGAAAAGAGAGAAGCTAAGAGTTTATGCTTTATATGAACCCAGTTTATACCTAATAAATGAAAATATACTCGGGAAGATCTTAAAACAGTGTTGGTGCTTGAGGCAAAGTTGGTGAGCAGCACAAGCAGACATTAGGCAGCACCAGACTTCAGACCAAAGCATCAGAGAGTAACACTACCATAAAACGCAGCAGTCATTTTAGACTTTTCTCTTTTATACTCTCCTAGTAGCTGGCATTTGTGAAATGAAATTATTATTTTTACTAAAATTGCTTTGCTTCATAGGCAGGTATGGTTGTAAGCATAAGCTCATACATAAACACCTAAATTTTGGTAAGCTAAGTAAGCACTGAGAAATTCAAGGCATATGAGTGAAGTTAAAGTGACTGCATTTAGATCATTTCCAGCTGTGATTTGTAAATAACATTATTCTATCCCTTCTTGCTTATGGGTTATTATGGCTGCATAAGATATTTAAGAAGGAATAGTTTTTGTTTCTTTTTTTCTCACCTAGAGTGCTGGCAAAGGTTCCTTTGCCAAAAAGTGTCATTATCTCTGCTTTAGAGATAGAGAAACTGAGGAATAATGAGACAAAATCACTTATCCAGAATTGCACAGCAAACCATTGAGAAAAGCAAGAAATACAACTGGTTAAAGCCAAAGTGCTGGTTATAACGTGGCAATTTGTCTTTCTGTGGGTAACTTTGACGTTTTGGGAAAACTTCCTGAGAAGACAAGTTAACAAAACCATTTTTTTTCCCCGGTAGGACGTGAACCACCCTCTCTTCCTCCTACCAGTCAAGGAGAACACCGCATGAGGAAAAACAAGCCCGAGCTTGTCAGCTCGCCAGCTGCCGGCTTCTTTTTGTCCCCTGGGAGGTGGGACTGATAAGAGCCCTCTGGGCAGGCTGCCACGGCGTCCCTGCCTCTCCAGCTAGGGAGAAAGCCACTGCCTCCCCCTCTGCCCACCCTGCCTGTCCCGCCGTGGCTCCTGGCCTTGCAGACTTTGGGCCATTATTTTCATTGTTTCCCGGCAGGGAATTTTTCCAAAGGGTATTTCTCAAGTGGCTTTAGGTCAGTTCGTGTGGCTCCAAAAACAGTCTCTTAGTTCTTATGTCTGCCTGAGTAACATTTAGTCTGCTGAGCTTCTGGCTTTGTACAGTACCTAGCACATTTTTCTTCTTTGCCTGTTGCCTAATAAGCCCTAATACTCCTCTCCCTCTCCCTCTCCCTCTTCCTTTTTCTTCCCCTTCTCCTTTTTCCTTTTCCTTTTCTTTTTCTTCGTCTTCTTCTTCATCTTCTCACCTTTTTTTTCCTTTTCCTTTTCCTTTTCCTTTTCCTTTTCCTTTTCCTTTTCCTTTTCCTTTTCCTTTTCCTTTTCCTTTTCCTTTTCCTTTTCCTTTTCCTTTCCCTTTCCCTTTCCCTTTCCCTTTCCCTTTTTCTTTCTTTTTCTTTTTTCTTCTTCTTTTTCGTCATCGTCTTCTTTTCCTTTTTCTTTTCTTTCTAGGGCCGGTGAGTCAGACTCTCAGGGAAACAGGCACAACACAAACACATGAGAAAGAATTGCCACAAAAGAGATCCCCCACATTTGCACCCCACAGTTCTGCACCACGACACTGATAGAGCACCATTTGCTTAACAACGTTTAACAGAACATGTATGGAGAATGCCAGGGTTATCCTTCCATTGGCATTTTTTTTTCCCTCCATGGACAGAGGCAAACTATTTATGTGTCCTTCTGTTCTGGTACTGCTACAGAGCTAATTAAGTCTCCTTTAGCAAGCAAGGCCTGAGGGCTTTTAATTACTCAGTTTTGCCATGTATAAAATGGGCAGAATGCTACTAATCTGTTGACAGGTCTGTGGAAAGCTGTCCAACTGTGAAATGATACTGAAAATTTCATTTTCCTCAGAGATTTTGTCGTCTCTGCACATCTTTTTTTTCTAAACAGGTTAGGAAAGCACTTCTCATTACCATGGAGACTAATATTTTATTGCAAAGATTGTAATTACATGCAGGTTTCAAGGTTGCAAGCAGGTTTTTCAGAAATCAGGTCAATTGATGAAGTACCTGCACTCGGTATCAGCTGCTGCAGTGCACATCCCTTTGAGTCTGAGTCTTATTTACATTCCAAACCCCAAGGCTCAGCCACCAACAAATCAATTGTGGAATTGTTGGGCTGTGATAGATCCTGCAACAGGCTAATAAAGGGAAAATAACTTCACTGGAGGGTAAACCTGCTTGCATCTACCTCAGGGTATGTCAGAGTAGAAAAATATACACAGCCACTGACTTCAAGAGAGTTGGTGTACCACAAGATTGTATGTTGGCTTACCCTATAGTAACCTTTTCTTGTAACGGTAGCTCACTGTATCACAGACCTAGGCCTGCCTAATAAAAAGTGTTCTAACAATTGTCCAGTTTGATTTATTAAGAAAGAAAAAGGAATAAGGATTTTGCTGCCTTTTTTTCTTTTTTGCATTCATGCACATTTTTAATACATTAAAGAATATGAGAAATAATGTCCATTAAAAAAAAAAGACAGAAAGAAGACAAAAAAGAAAAGGCTCCAGACTGCAAGATGGAAGTAGAAAACCAGGAAGGACATTTTCACTATTGTTTCTTTCTTACTTACTTCCAAGTGAGTCAGTAACTAAGGAATTCTTACACAGATACAATGTTCGTCATGACAGGATCTAACACTGTCTAACATTGATCTAATGCTGGTTATTTTTAATAAGGATATCTGTATCTTTAAAGAGTTCTTGACAACCCGTGTGCTTTTTGAAGAATTATCTCTTCTTTCTGTATCTGTTCAAACACTCAGTTCTGAAAAGTGGCAAGTGCTCTTAATGTGTGTTGACTTCAGTGGTTGTAGCTGTATAAAAGCAGCTCAACACTAAGGAAGATTGTAATCAAGAACAGTAGTCCTATACTGTATCTGCAGATATTCACATATTCTTCTAAAGCTTACTTTTTTCCCCCCGTCTGGTCAGTTTTGAAACCAATTTGTAAGATATCAGCTTTCTCTGAGCAAATTTGCTGTATTCACAGGCTCTAGCGCTTGGAAATGCTGCATCTCTTGACCTCAGGTATCACTGGCCTGGTGTGTCACAAGTGCATGCTCCTAGAGTCGCCTTGCTACGTTATCTCGGTACAACAGAGCAGAGCAAGGTCAGGTAATACCCTGTTACATAAATGAATTAATATTTCTGAAGGAGCAGACTAACAGGGAAGAAGTTTTTTATTTCTGCAGGACTATCATGGTGTTCTCTAACAACAGAAATAAATGCATAGCACGTGCCTAATACTAGTATAAAAATTCTGGAGTATGTGCAAAATAATGATATGGGATTTTGCTTGTAGAACTCCCCTTAAAATCTGGAGTTCATGAGGACAGATCCCAGAGCATCAAATTTTGGAAATTTGTATTAAAATATTTTTTGCAGTATGTTTTATTTGCTTATGATAAGGTCTGACATACTATGCAGTAGCCACAAATGGTACATTGAAACATGAATAAGAAGTGGGATCTCCTCTATTTGGCAGAATAAGAGAGAAGGGAAAAGTTAGAAGCTAAGAAGGAGAAATGAAGACTCAGGGTAATAACAATAATAGGCAATAATTACAATCATATTGTCCCAGAAAGTTCTAAAATATGCATTTTTAAACATTTGCTTTAGTGCAGTTGTGGCCCCCTAAATATACGGCAAGAGATTAATAGTCCTTGACTGCAATATAGCAAATATTTTAGTGCAACTCAGCATTAACTTTATAATTCCTCAAGGAACCCTTAAATTATATTCAGGTTCACTGAGACTTGTTATGGAATGATGCATCATAATCTGTATCAAATCTGTTAAGTATTAGGCTAAAGCTGGTTCATACGAGATAAGATTTGATTTTAAAATCTTGCCATCTTGGAAATTAAACAACTTGAGAATGGTTTTTAAAATACTTTCTGAAGGATTGGAGGCTTCTTCTGAAGGGTAGAAAAAAAAACTATGTAGGACCAAAATATACTGATATAATTATACCACTGGCATCCCATGCATTTTACACTTAATAGTTCTGGAATAGAGATTTCAGTTTTCAATTATCTTTCTGCAGGTAAATCTAGATCCGGTAGGCAGGTGGAATGCGTCCTTTAGGCATTCTAGGCTATTCCTAAAGGTGTCTCACTGTTACTTTACACAATTTTGGCTTCAAGGGGGATCTGGAGTATCAAAATTGCCAATTTACCTGACTCTTCAAATGTGTACACCAGCTTCCTCTTTGGTGCTTATGATTCTTAGATTTCAGAAGTGTTTTTGCCTGTTAAAAAGCATAGTGCATCATATATCATTGTTTTGTAAACATATGGAAGTCTCATCATTGTCAGTTCATTCCATATTGTTCAACAGTATGTGTTACCAGAAATAATTAAGTCATTTGTAACAAGAAACTTGTCCTCATAGGAGCCTCTGAGAACCACTTAAGATGGTGGTGATGTACTCCCTGCAGAAAGACTATCAAGATCTGTTGGAGCACTTGAGCAAATTCTTATCAGTATGAGAAAGTTCTCCACGCTCAGACTTGGGAGATTTGAACATTGTTTAAATTGTATTTAAATGCAGATTTAGCATTGTTCCTGTATCCCCTCAAGTTAATTGCCTCTCTGATTTGAGTGTGCCATACAGCAGGGTGGCAGTGACCTTTTCTTAAAAGCTTGCTGCTGGAAGGTTTGTATGAAAACGCCTCCTGGATTTTATGATTTAGGACTACAGGACAGAAAAAGCAACCAGTGATGAAAAACAGTGTTCGTGTTTCTTAATTCAGCTAGCTATTCAGCTGCATCTGGTTTATTGTTCTGAGCTCAAACCAGTGCTAGTAGAGCAAAATCCCAAATCAGCAAAATTCTATGCATACAAATAACCCTGGGAAAAAAAAAAAAACTCTTTTCTTGGTAGAGAGCTATATTCATATATAAAACAAACAGGCTAATCTCTACCTGCACATCTTCCACAAAGCTGATGAGAGAGAAGGCATAGCTTATCAAAGTGTGATAGGACTTCAGGTGTGAAATTTACAGTTGAATAATGTGCCAAATAGGTAACAGAAAGGAGCTGATAGCAGGTGAAATATATCTATGTGTGTATATATACACACATACATACAACCACACAAGTATATATAAATATATGCATGCTCATGCACACACGTACACATATAGGTACGTATATAATGGAGTGAGTCTGTCTCCTGATGACATCCTAGTTATTTTTGAGCATTGGACACACTATTATTCTTTCCTGTATTTCTATGCATGTAAAATTTCCATGTATTCATATGGCACATGGCACTGTTCGGGACTTTGGCATTTTTACGTTACAGATTTTAAGCTTATTCATCAGTACAAGAGATGATGGCACTTGGAGTTTTCATGGACCTCTCGGAACTCAATGTCTACCACAAAATTGCCTGTGATTTAAGAGGACTAGGCCTGGTGCATGTAATTCCTTCTGATCCCGTATTTCTAAAGATAGTCTGTATTAGGAGTGGTGCTTGTGGGTGTAATAGGAGAACAAGACAGCAGGGTAAAACTGGCTGGAGAGTAAGTATATTCTTGAGGCTGCATCAATTTTTGTTCTGTCTTGCTAAGCCTTCCACTTAGAAGAGCTGCAGGCGGAACTCTGCATGAGTTTATGAAAAGCCAGGGAGAGTTTTGCTTTACTGAACTCTGGAGTAAATAAAGCATTATGATTTGCTCTCTTTCTCTCCATTTATGCACCCGTTTGGCCCACATGCAACATGTTTTGTGGTATCAGCAAAAGGCAAAGTTGAGGCAAATTCTGCGCCTCCTGAAAATGGTATATACATTCCAGTGGGCTCAGGTTTGGAAAGATAGCCTTGATAAATGAAATACAGAGCAAAGAGGTATCACACCTAACTTTTAACAGCATGTTGAAATGAAAATTTGTAATGAATATACATGAGTGAATCAATCAGCAATGAAGGTATTTCTGACAAATAAAACGAAATTTCGAGGCACCTGTAAGGTGGTGGGAAGGAACATAGTTAAGTAAATTTGTAGTTACAGCAACGTACATGCTATCCGTTTTGGAGCAGAGTTAGGTAATCTGCCACCACATCCTCCCCCACAGTTAGACATCAGAGCTGGTCCTGCTGTCCCAGAGGAGAGTTTGTGGTGGTGGAGGACAACAGCCCTGCTCAGTTAACTATGCTGTGGAGAGGCAAGAAGAGGGACACACTGGGGTGAGGGTTTGAGTAAGGAACTAAACTGTGTGAGCGTCTATCTGTGCTACGAGAGCCATACCATAACAACAAAAGTATTTGCCTCTGACAGCTGTGTTGCAGAGCTGCAAAAGTGTGCTGATATCCGAATGCAAAAAGAACTTCAAAAGGATGCAAGCGTTTCCCTGACTCAGCTATCCTGTGCTCAGCTTAGGATACCAACAAGGAAGCCATATTAGAGCTGAAGAACCTGTCATTTATAGGGCATCTTTATAGGTACTGAGGGATCATGCCCTTTTATCAGGAGAATTTGGCTTTTGGCTTACAAATAGCGCAGAGGTTCCCCAGGCATAAGCAACAGCACAGAAAAACTGCCCAGGAGGCAGAGTATCTCCTGTGCTTGTATTTGGAGAGGATTGGCTACTGCAACCACTGCCAGAGGTTGAATATAAGCAAAATGAATTTCATATAAAGGAAAAAGATGTATTGATGAAAGATTTGTTTGACATATCTACGGGAAGAATAAAGCATAGAGCAAACGAATGCCAGGAAATATATTGTACATGAAAGCACTTTCTCTTAACCCTAAAATAATCTTTGTTAAGGCTTCCCAGATTTTGATACAGTAAAAACAACCAAATTTAACTTTTAAGAGTCTTTGTACATATGTAAATTCCCTCATCGCTCCCCGGCATGGGACATCAAGCTGTCTGAGAGTGATACTCTCTTGCTATCAGACGATTAACCAGATAAATGGACTTAGTCGTAAAAGAAAGAGGAACAGATTGAAGAGAGAAAGAAAAATGGGAGACTCTACAGCAAAGAGGTTGATTATTGTGACCCTAATTCCGGCCCTCTATACTGTGGCCTGATTCCTCATCTCTCTAGTGAGTGATTACTAGAAAAGCTTCACGTGGCCCTCCCACCGTCACAAGCCACTGAAGGTATTTTGGCACCAGAGGAGCTGAGCTCCTCTGATTTCACCTTTTGCCTCATTGCAAGGAGTGGGGTAGAGCACTGTCCTGCCTTATTCAATCCATGTTGCAAACTGTAGCTTTAATCTGGATGGTAGCTCTTCACTAGTCTAATTGGGCATCCTTATATTTTCACTAGCCTATACATTCCATGTTTATCCCATCTTTACAGTATTTTTTATTTAAAAACTCTATACGAAAGTTGCCCTGTAAACTTAGTCTGTTAAGGTCTGTTGCCTGGTCTCTTCCCTTTAGCTAGCTTGCTATATACCAGTTGCCGACAGAGTGCTTCTGCCTTCTTTCAGGCCTTAAGGCATCAGGCTTATCCAGAAATCAAAAAGACTCCTTTTTTCAATAATTATAGTTTTCTTTGTTTATTTTTTAAACCATCAGTGATGGATAGACTAAGCAGATATAGTTACTGTAGATTGTCCATCTGGAACACCTTGTGTTCAAAGCTCTAGTAACATTTTTCCTAACACGTAATTCAAGCACATTAAGAAAGACTGACACCTGCAGTCACACATAATTAGGCTCTAACAAAAACACCTATAGAATGATGAAGAATGAATTAGAATGGTCTCTGCTACCATCACAAAGGCTGGTTACAGTCATGAGCAATAAAAATAACTCTCAATTCCATTCTGCACTAACAGCTGTCCAAAAAAATGTTGCTCAGGCCCTTTGTCATACTCTAAAATATAGAATCAACTGCCAGAGGGAAGAAGAAAAAAAAGAGAGACAGAAACAAGAAAGAACAAGTGTTTCTCTGTCCTTACTGCTACTTTACCATAACAGAAGTGCTATTTCGGCAGTGCTGCCTACTGGACTGAGTAAAGACCAGGATGAAATTTCAAACAGACTGTTTTCTGAACGAACCTTTAAGTACAGTTATGTTGCTGACTCTCAAGTAGGTAGCATGATGCTAAGCAAGTTGTACCACTAAAGGTTCTTAAAGTTACTGAAAATACTAAGCTGTAAGGTTGCATACTGTTCTAAGTTTAGGTCTGATTTAGATCTAAAGCTCTGGGCTGCAATCATTTATTTTTATCAAACTCCTCACAGAATCTTAGGGATTTTCTCTCTCCAGCACCAACATTGCTGAAGCTTAGCACTTCCAAGATCAATTCATTTCCAGACCATGAGCGGATATGTCTATGTTGTGTTGAGGGCAAGCCAGTGACATTAAAGCAAACTTTTGAGATGAAATTTGTGGGTCATGTAGATGAGAATCTGTCAGCATGGGCTCAGCAGCCCATACACTTCAGGTCATTCAGAAGCCTGCGTGTTCTCAAGTATTTGCTTGAGCAGCATACTTGAAGATGCCTGGACAAGACAACCTTGAAGTTGTCACAGATGCTGGAAATGGATGGGCAGAATACCATGCTCACAAGTACTTCTTTTATACTGCACTATTGAAAGAATTGCTTTTTTATTTAAACACCACACAAACTCTCCAGTTAGCACTTAGCTACTTGATACTCCTTTCATTCCTATTCTCAAATTCAAGAGTTTTCTAGCTATCTATAGACTGTATTGTCTATGGACCATGCCACTATACATAGAACGAGCGTCTCTTTTAATGACTTTCTTTTGACAAAGATTATACCTCCTTAGGAAGTTCCTGCTTAAAAAATGTTTTTGAATTCTCCCTGAATTTTCCATTTTGAAGGCAATATCACTTCGGCAATTATGACATTTTTCAGGTAGAACTGCAAAATCTTGCATTGCACAGAGTGCCCTGCTCATTCCTTTTTGTCTTTGCTGGAATGAGTCCCAAAGATATGGAAGAGTTTCGTTGGATTTTTACATCACTCCTGCCCATGAGGACAGTCAGACAACAGGTAATATCAGTCCTTGGAGTGGGATATATCTAAGTGTACACTTAGAGTTAGGTACCAACATCTGAGCTATCTGTCTGGGCTTCTTTATGGTTAGCAGAGAGAAAAATAAATATGCCTAGATATTAAACCATTCATCAAAGTTATCTATCTGAGACATTTACATTAATAGAAATTGAATCCTAATCTAACAAGGTCTGTTTCTCTTACACCAGAAAACGTGTGTTTCTAAGCCATAAGATCTTCACAGAGAAAGAGCACAAGGATCCTTTCCCAGGCAGAAGCTTCTCAGAGTAATGATTTTTTTTTTGCTTAAAATCTTAAATACATGTTACAATAGCATATAAAGAATATAATGTAACACAGATAGCACATTAAGAATTCATATTCTCAGTAATATGAAAAGCATTAACTATAATTATGAGAGTAATAACTGAGAGATAAAACAAATGAAAAGAAGAGAATAATTTTTGGCATTCAAAATGTGTGTTTCAACCAACATATCATTTATAGGTAGTTAACCTATTATGGAAGAAGTCATCCTAGTTTGCCTAATTTTACAGATAAAAATTTTAGAGAAGGATTTGGGAGAATCTGCAGGTGGAAACCAAACAGCATACACACTCATTCACTAGCAGTGAAGTACAACTCCTGAAGATAATCCTTCTTTTATGATCTTAACTCTAGTACAAAACCATCTTAATATGCATATCGAAACATTATCAATGTTAAATTATATAAGTCTATATAAGGTACACAAATGAATCCATTTGTATTCTTAAATAAGGTAAATGTTAAAATGCCTGTTTGTGAATGATCTGATTTCTTGTTTTTTACTCACAGGAAATTCTAGTGCATTTCTTGCATTTGAATGTTCTCACCACCTGTGCTTTCTGGTCATTTGATTTCATAATAGTGTGACTAAAGCCAAGCGGGCATACACTCTATGCGCTTTTAATGTATTTATTGTTAAAGTGATACTTGTCATTCTAATGTTATCACACAATATTTAAAATAGGAGGGTCTGATGGATGAACTGAGATTTATGCTGTGTCTATGGAAGCCCCAAAGACTGCACTTCATCTGTCATCTGTTCTATATGTCTAGTTATTCTGCATACCTAGCTGTCATCTATTTCTGTAATGTTTCTGAATCAAACCTCAGATCCGAAGCCTTTAGGACCATTGGGGTTATCTGAATGGGGAAAGAAATTCAGAAGAACTCTAGGTCACATCAAAACTGACAGTTTAGTGTCATCTCTCTCATTTTAGCAGCAGTTACACACGTGATCTTGATCATCATTTACTTTTCATACCAAGTCTGAAAACCTATGGATAATCTGATCTGCCTTATTCTTGCACTACAACACTGATCCAAAATCCACTGATTTCAGCAGGAGCTTTTCAGCTAATTTTCAGATGAGCCTTGGATTAGGTCCTCAGAAAATATCAATCAAATACAGAGGAAAAGAGTTTCCTAGGGCAGTGGCTGCCAGGAATCTCTATTTATCATTGCATTTTATAATGATAGCCTCTTCTGCTTTTCTCTGCACTTGCTTCAGTGATCAGTTGAAAGGTCTTTTTCTCTTGTTAATAAAAACATATTTAAAATATTTCTTGCATGCTAGCCTGCTGTTACCAGCTGCAAATTATGCTATTACATTATGCATGATTGTTGACTGTTTAGAGTATAAAAAAATTCTATTATAGTCTTATATTAATGAAGTTAACGCTATGTTAAATGCTTACTGTTTATTTTTTCTGATAAATACGGCAATCTAGTGATATTTAAATATTCTTAATATGTGCTGTTAATAATGATACAGCGTGATCCTATTCAATATTGATATAGTCAATCTGAAATGAACTTAAAAAGCAGCAGAGAGATTGTTTTCTAGTGCATGTTGTTACAAATAGGCCTCATATTAAAGAATAGTCAGCTAGTGGAGATGCTCACTGGTCTCTGGTCATGTATTACTGAGTAATTTTACATCCTCCCTCATTATGTTTACTGATTTTGATAACTGTTGTGATTTGCTGAGCTTAAAATGAATGCTTAGCTGCATTTATTACCTACACAGGGTTATTTAGATTTTGATTATAACAACATAAAATCAAGGGGTAAAATATGAACAATATGTCCATTCAAAACATGTTAAATAATGAACTTCTCATATTACAAACTTCTGGCATTGGTTAGCCTTAACTTTTATGATATCTACCACTAAAAGACATAAAACATAAGGGCAAAGGCAGGAAGGTTAATCAGTTAATGAGTGCACAGAAAATGGAAATTGCTGCTTTGGAGACAGAAGGAAAACATGAAAGATTAATTTATTAAAGGTGGAAGTAATGAGCAACAACTGACCTACTAGTCTAACCTTACTAGTGTTCAGGATCAAATTATGATGGAAAGAATAATTTATGACATAGAGGTAAATGAAAATGGGGCATAATACTATATCCTCTGCCAAAGGAAGTTTATGACAGAAAACTGGATTCATTCTTTGGATAATGGTTTTCATAAAGAAGACATATCTGGAAGAACTAATTTATTTGGTTTAGTTTATAAGATGGGTTTCATCTGACTAAATGGACTTATCAGATCTGGAGAAATCTTTTTTCTAAACTAGTCACCCTATACTCCCTTTTTACAAATGCAAAAAAAAATAAAAAAAAGGTTCTTTTAGGGTATGATTCATCCTATTCTGAAGAAAATGTCTAAAATAAGTCAGATGAATCACACCTACAAGTACTTATTTCTCCCCATCAACTATAAAGTCAGCCAAGGGAGACTAGCTCAGATCTAGATGACTACCCTATAGACATCTGAAGTTAAATGGGAGTAATCCCCCTGAGACAGCTTAATTTATCAGTAAGGCATCTGATATGATGCCTGAAGGAAAGTCCTCGTTAATAAGACAGGCATAAGATCTTTAGGATAGTTAAGGAGCTGTGTAAAGGGAAGACGACAATGTACAATGCTGAAAAAAGATGTAATGGGTTGAAGGAATATACTAATAGCATTTTTCATGAATCAGTCTCAGAGTGGATCTTAATATTTTCTTTAACGATTTTGGCATAAAAAGTAGGGTTGAGGAGAAGTGATATAGAACTGGGTCACATTGTCAATACAGAAGACAAGCAGAATGTCATACATAAAAAATTAGATAACCTTGAGGATGGAACAGTGAGGATGAGATTAAATTTAATAGGGAAAAGTGCAAATATTGCACTAAGGGAAAAATCTGAAAATATTACCTGTATGCCTGAAGTGTATTTTGAAGCAATATAGATGTATTATTTTAGTATAATAATAAATTAAAAAGAAATCTTTCCAAGGTATACAGATGCCTGAAAAGCAATAGGTCTTGGTTTTCTACTGAAAATGAATTATGTACCTAAAGTTTATCATTTGCATGTTAAAAGCATTGCTACTGTGGCTGAACCAAGCATTTAGGAACATACTTCATGCTTGGGCTTCTTCAGGAGTCAGTCTTAAGTTCCTTGAAGACTACAGCCTTCCTAAGTATTTTCCAGGTATACCTAAGATATTAGGTAGGTAATAGTCAGTATGGTCACATTTCAAAATCATCACAGAAGGAGACTAAAAAGAGATGATTTTCTATGCAGTGGCATAGTTGCAGGCTAGCATGATAGGCTAGCATGCCTACCTGAGAAGTATGTAGCTCAACCAATATAGAGCATGACTGTCTGGTTACCAGAAAGGTTCTCCCTGTTCCCCATGGGCAGCAAGCAATGAAGAAGTTAATGAGACCAGAGGAATATGCTGAAAGGACTCTGCATCTTTTGCTTGCTTGGAGTGGTCTTTGCTATGAAAACAGAAGGACTAGATCTGTTTTTGAGGTTCACTGCTGTTTTTTAATCATTACTGCCTTACTTGGCAAAGTGAGGATGGGAACCCAGATGACTTATTCCTACTGAGTAGCCTCATTACCACTTGGTTACTTCCTTTTGCTTCTTTGAACAATAATGTAATGAGAGATAAGGGAGTAAAGTTCTCACCTGCAATAGAGATTTACAAATTTGAGCTCTGTTTGCTATGGGAAACATTTCTCTCCATCATGTATGAACTGAGCTTGGCTACTACTGAGATGTAGATACCACAGATGAGATATTAGTGTCATTGAATATTGTTACACATATTAAACATGTATGTCTTCAAAGTAGAAGACAGTTTGGGGCTGTGAATCTTAGTTTAACATCTGATCATATACCTATGTTCAAATCTGAAGCTTTGCTAATTTCTCCATGTATCCCTTGCTCAGCATTCCTCACTGTATAGCTTATACAGTGTCCAGGGTGTTACAAAGCTCATACAGATCATACACCATTTCCATTCAAAATTTATGACTGCAGACACCTAACTCAGCATTTCAGAGCTCATTCTTAAATTTGGTGACTAATTTCTAGGTGGTACAGTGAGGAGTATGACAGTGATTAAGTCCATTTTTTTTGGATTTAGAATACACACAAATACCCTCTCCTTTGCATGGGTCCCCAATTCAAAATGTGTGATCCAGGAGCATGTAAAGTTCACATGTGACAACACTGTACCAGACTGTAGCTAGGATGGGAATAAATTCAGGGAATTTAAAGGTCTCTAGTATAACCAGGTCAAACTGTATAATCATTATGTTATCGACTTACTATCTATCAATAAAGATCTAGCAGTATCTGTCTGTTTATCTATCTCTCTATCTATCTTTTTACTAATATATATTCATTTTTTGAGGAACCTCAACTCTTCCAGCTCTTCAGTTTTGAAGTGTCAAGAACTGCTGCAAAACGGAGCTCAAGGTATGTTTCTGTTGATTTTTTTTTTAACTGGGGGGAGAGAAATGAGCCATCAGATGGCCGAATAGTTTTGAAATGCAGGGATCTAATAATCAAACACTCGGTCTCAGTGGGAGTTCAGCCAACAACAGATGGTGAATACTCAGCACTACTCAGAAATGGCATCCGACTTCCATACACTGCACAGGGGGAAAAGTGCAGGCACCTGAATCTCAGTTTCTTTGTAAAATTCTCCTGCCTGCTTATCAGGGGAGCTGAACCCTATTTTAATTCATAAAATGTTGACATGAAGCATCAGCTTCAGATTGATGAGTTAGAACTCTGTGCCTCAAAAGCTAATGTGGAGCAAGCTAACCTTTTTTGCTATTCTACATCAGGCTCTGCATTTTTTTTAAGCAGACTATTTTAGTGCCCTATTCTTTGTCATAATCTTTTCAGTGTCAGAAATCATTGTTTTAGCCAGTCATCTGCAGGCGGTAGGGGCAATGATTTTGTTGCATGGTGATTTATGAGGGTGAACAAAGAATGACTTAGTTTGTATGGGTTGCATTTCAGGAAAAAAAAAAAACCCAAAACTAAAGGATGAATGTAACCCAGAGAGAGAGAATGCAGAAAATGGTGGATCTAGTGTTAAGAACAAAACAAAGGAAAACAAAGAATTCCGACAACAAATGTAAACGCAGGGGAAACAAAACCAGCACAGGGAGAATTATCATTTTTGTGGCTCTCTGACTGATGATTCATACTCATTCCTGCTGGGTCTATATTTTGGAGAGAAATACCTCAAGCTATTTTCCTTCCTTTGCTCACTTTTCATCTGTATCACCAAACATCCCTACTGTGTGTTTTGGTTCTGAGGAGGAGGGGGAATCTGTAGCTCTGTATGAATGCCTTGGATGGGGGCCAGCTATCACTGTGAGAATTGGAATAGATTATATTTAATTATGCTTATTAATTCTTTTTTAAAAAAGCTCTGCTTCTTTCCTGACATTGTTACACCAGGGTTCAGAGAAACTAGCCACCTTTTGTGTTAAATTATGGCAGAAGTCTAGTCTTTTTTTTTTTCCCTCTCTGCTGTTACTTGCCATTTTCTGTCCCTCCTGCAACTCATCTTACTTTCAGTTTGACTTAGGTAAAAATTCTGACAAACTTCTGTTACTCATATCAGGTGTTTTGCAATGCCATTTCCAATGCCATGCATTTGGAAAACTTGGAATCTCTCCAGAAAAATGGAAGCCTCGGAGGAAGTCAGGAAAACATCATTTTTCATCTTACATTGCTGCACTGATCACAAGCATTCTGCTCTCCCATGGTTCTGTGGTAGCTGCTCTTTAACTGCCCTAAACTATAGACCTCAAGCTGATAGAGCGGCTGAACTTTCAGAAGAAGGTGAAGACACAAGCTGCCTGCTGCTATCAGCAATTGCAGGGGTGACTAGGTTGTTCCTGGCTGTGGGCAGCAGATGTTCATGAAGCAACTGCCAAAACAGTGTTTGGGGAAACCCCTTAAGTGTTACTTGACACTAGAGGGATACAGAAGCCAAGAGGTTGCCCAGTTCTTCACTCAACGGGGTGGCATACAGTGAAATGAGAGAGGAGGACATGCAGTCCAAAGTCTTACAGAGAAGATTGACCTAGAAGTGATTTCTCAGACCTGTCAATGGCATCATATCCTGCATCAAGCTGAATGGAAATTACTCCAAGCTGGCATGGTGCATGCATAATGAATAAAGAACTTTAAAGTATTAGTGTACATATAAGGGTTACCAGTTGCCCTGTAGTACAGAAGAATTCTTTGCTATGACAAGAATTAAATACCCTCGTTCTCTCTCCCTAGGCAGATTACATAAGCTGTTACTATCAAGAACACTTGACAATCACTGTCGTGTTTTATCTGAGTAGCTGTGAAAGCGCTCTGGCTCTTTTCTTTTATTCACACCTGGCATGTCAGAATGGAAAATTATAACTTGTTTAAGATCTTCTTCTCTTGAAATGCTTTTGAAGCGTACTTAGGAGTAAAAGGCTTGGTTTGGCTTTGCTTATTTTAACACCACTATTAAACCTAAAACTGGAATAAAAACAAATCTGTTGGGCTGTAATATTTAAAGAAATAATAAAAGCTAGAAATTCAGAACTAGTATTTTGTGCCCAGGATGAGTACTGCAGAAGTCTCCAAGCAGTCATTAATCTTACATAATAGCTCTGGGATTTTACCTTGTCTCCTAAAGAAACAAAACTTTCAATAAAATGTAAGATGTTCAGCACACTCTGTTAACACCAAAGAGAATCTCCTACTTCAGCGTGAAGCTAAAGGAAATCCATCTTCTCTATTATTTTTTCTACCTTAGTAACTTAAATGACATCATATTCCTTCTTTACTGTAATCTTGTTTTTCTTGTGCATTGGAAATCCTTTTTTTTTACTCAGCAGTTGATTTGGACTTTGGTCCAACAGTTCTTCCTTGATTTTCACTGCTTTAGTCTTTATAGCATTTGGCCAGCAATAGTCATTATCAGAACAATGGCATGAAAACAAATACCAGCCTAGGAAAGCAAACATGCCTACATGACAAATCACAGCCATTTTGAACTCTCATACAACACTGTTGCTAAAATGTAGCTCGCATTTCTTACAGCTCTGATAACTTTGAATGGTATCAGTGCCCCAGCAATTTCTCAGTAATGGAAAAATATCTGAGTACTCAGTGCTGGAATTCCTTCAGGAAAAAATTACAAACATGAACTTCTTGTATGGTGAAATGAGAAAATTACCTCTTAAAAATAAAGAAATATCCTTTTTTTCCGTTTTGAGATGTTTGGCCAAAGCCAACTAAATTCAGAAGGATGATGAAGAATTTATTTTGCCTGATTTATGCCACCTAAAAATCAGTTCTTTGGTCTGTCACATAGCAGCAAGGGCCAGTAGCTCCCTGGGAACAGCCTAAGGTAGCCACAGAGACTTCCTGGACCAGCAGGGCAGGACCTACCAGCCATCTCACCACACTCTATTCAAAGAGCAGTCAGCCCATGGGAAGGGTCTGCACTGGGATCAGTAGGGCCTGTAGTTGGGCAGGCGCAGGGGCTCAAAGTAGCAGAGACTGTAGCTCAGCCAGAGCTCATAGAATGCTTAAGGTTGGATGGGACCTCTAGGGATCATCTAGTCCAACCCCCTGCACACGCAGGGTCACCCAGAGCACGTGGCACAGGGCTGCGTCCAGGTGGGCCTCGGAGATCTCCAGAGACGGAGACTCCACAACCTCTCTGGGCAGCCTGTTCCCATGCTCTGTCACCCTCACTGCTAATACATTTTTCCTTAAGTTCCTGCGGAACTTTTGGTGTTTCAGTTTGTGGCCGTTTCCTCTAGCTCTGTTGGTGCCACCACTGGGAAGAGGCCACCCGTTCCTCCCTGCCACCCCATCTTCGACTTAAAAGCAGTTCGCACAGGGATGGGGTCACCCAGGTTAAGGTCTCCCGGCACAGACATCTGGCAACCTCTCACTCTGTCACAGAGGGAAGGGGACGGCCTTTCGCACTTCTTTTGGTAACTGAGCACACTTGCATGCCTCTCCGAGGAATTAGAGATCTGTGTGCTGTTGCAGGGCTACAACCTCGTTAGGATCACAGAGAGACACAATGGGATCACACAGCTGGAGTGCCGTGATAGATGGATATAGGCTCTTTAGGAAGAATGGGCCAGGAAGAAGGTGTCGTACCTTATGTGAAAAAGCAGCAGGAATGCATTGAGCTCTGTCTTGCAGTGGACCATGAGCCAACTGAGAGTTTCTGGGTCAGGATTACTGAGCAGATCAACATGAGTGGCATTGTGGTGGATGTCTGCTACAGACTGCCTGATGAGGAAGAAGTAGTAGATGAGGCTTTATGCAGACAGCTGGTAGAAGGCTCATGTTTACAGGTCACGGTCTTTATTGGGCACTTGAATCATCTTAATATCCGATACCTACCGGAGAGACAACACAGGAGGGCACAAAAAATCCAGGAGGTTTCTGGAGTGCATTTACAATGACTTCCCAACATAGATGATCAAAGATCTGATGAGAGGAGTTGCTCTGCCAGGCCTGCTACTCATAACAAGGAAGAACTATTTGGGGATGTAAATGTCAGGCAGCTGTGAATACAGTGACCATAAGATAGTGGAGTTCAGGATACTGAGAGGAGAGAATAAGCAGGATTACAACCTTGCACTTCAGGAGAACAGACTTCAGCCTCTTCGATGACCTATTTGAAAGAATGCAATGGATTCTCTTTGTGGAAAGAAGAGGAGTCTAGGAGAGCTGGTTGATTTACAAGGATCTCCTCCACACTCAAAAGTGGTCCATCCCAATGGGCAGGAAGTCAAGCAAATGCCTAGAGGCCTGCAACAAGGAAACCCTGACTAAACTCAAGGATAGAAAAAAAAAAAAAAAAAAAAAGAAAAAAAAGAGACATACAAGGATCAGGAAACCCATTATGTTGAAGGAGCACCATGTATATCATTGTAAGGCCTCTCTCTATTTATTATCTCCAAAGGGTTGTGGAAACTGGAGGAGGTTTCTGGGGACTGGAAGGAAGAAATGTCACTCTTGTCTTTGAGAAGGTGAATAAAAAGGATCTGGAAATCTAGCGGCTGATCGGTCTCACCTTGCCCATTGGGAAGGTGATGGAGCAAGTACTCCTGGAGACCACTTTCACATGGTTTTCCAAGCATTTCCCCTATGAACAAGAAGGTGATTAGGAGCACTAAGCATGGATTTATGAAGGGAAATTATGCCTGACCAACGTGACAGCCTTATGCAGTGAAATGACTGTCTTGGTGAATGAGAGTGGATGTTATCTTGGCTTCAGCAAGGTTTTCAGCACTGTCCCCTGTAAGATCCTCATGGACAAACTGATGGAGTATGGACTAGATATACGGACATTAAGATGGACTGAAACCCTGCTTAACTGTCAGGCTCAAAGTATTGTGATCAATGTCATTAAATCTGCTTGGAGGCTGGTGATGCACCTCAGGGGCCAATACTAGTTCCAATAATGTTTAATATCTTCGGTGTTAAACATGTCTTAACAGCTTGGCTGGTGGGACAGAGTGCCCCCTCAGCAAGCTTGCACACAATACAAAAATAGGAGGAGCAGCTCATACATCAAGGCCTTGGCAGGCTGGAGAAAAGGACTGGCCTGACAGGGATCTTATGAAGTTCAAAAAATGGAAACGTAAATCCTGCAACTGGGAAGGAATAACTCCAAGTACTTGTTCAGGTTGGGACAGCAGCTTTGCAGAAAAGGCCATGGGGGTCCCAGTGGGCTATAAGATGGACATGAACTTCCAGAGATGGCTCAGGGTGATCTTATCATTATTTATAAATATATGATGTGGGGAATAAAGAAGATGAAGCCAACCTCTATTCAGTGGTGCCCAATGACAGGACAAGAGGCAATGGGCATAATTTGAAACACATGAAATTTGCTCTATATTTAAGGAAAATCTTTTTTACTGTGAAGGTAGCTAAACACTGGAACAGTTTGCCCAGACTGGTTGTGACGTCTCCATCCATGGACACATTCAAAATTTAACTGGGCATGGTTTTGGGCAACCTGCTCCAGGTGACCCTACTCTGACTAGATGATCTTTGGAGATCCCTTTCAACCTTAATGATTCTGTGATTCTGTGAACTGAGAAGCTGTTCTTGCTGCAGTCACTCCAAGTGAAGACTGAAGTTTGTCACCCGCTTACAGTTCCTATAATTCCTGTGCAATGGAAAGAACACAGAAGAGAAAAATTAAGCAACAATGTTTCTGGTGTCTCCTCACTGAAAGATGGTGGAAATGCTGCAGAGCTTCTGCAAGTTGCCAATAACTTCTTATTCCACCAGTGCCATCTACTGTATATGAACTAGAAACAAACACCTCAGGAAAAAATGGTAATTTGAAGAAGTTTGCCTTTTTGTGTATTTACTAAATCATGGCATTCTGACTGGAGGAATTGCAAAGAACAGATGCTAACTGATAAAGCAACACACACCCTACCGAGAGAATAATGCGACAGTCCTTGCTCTACTTGCTAAAATATATTTAAATTTAAAATGGCCTTACATTGTTTCATTTCTGTGTGCTATAATGAACATTCATTTCACTGAACGATCCAATAGAAAAAATGACTTTATTTTTCACCCAAATTTCCTAAGGGCTTCAGAACAATAAACACTTTGGCTACACCTATTGGCATTTACTGCACAACAGGGATATGATCCTCCCATTCTGCTGCATTGAGGAGGAAGAATGTTATCACCTACATATCTCATTATTACTTCCATTACAACTACTCTCTTGTGATGCAATTCAGAAATGAGGCATTTTTCATTAACATAGTTTACCATGGAAACTCATGTGAGATAATCTGCCTCTGCTGTGTCTATTGGTGATACATAGGACTTTATCCTCAGATATTACCATATTCTTCTGTCATACACCCGGCTGCAAATAAGACTAGAGAACTAGCACTTTGCAAAAGTATGTGTGTGTTATAGATATACATGTGTCTGTATATGTCAACACACACACATACGCACAAGCACAAATGCACTTCTGAATATAAAAGCATGTAGACAGGGGCAAGGTTATGCTGACTTGGTCCTCCAGCAGAGATCTGTTGTAGATCTCAATCGCTTCATTGCCCCGCGTTCCCAGGGGGAAGCTCATAAAGACCTCGATGTCACCAGCTACCTCGCAGAAGACCCAGCAGACCTGTCTCTGTGCAGCCTAGCATAAGAGTGCTGGTGAGTGCAGGAAGGGGGCATTTTTAAGGTGAACGGTGCTTTTGCAGAAGAATGCAATTTTGGTTTGATTGTGGGTAAAATGGAGACTCTTTCTGAAAAATTTACATGCTTTGTTCTGGTGTTTTCTGAGCTGTTTTGATTGCATACTTCAAAATTGTGCCACATTTAACAAAATTTATTTTGACTAATAGAAGTAATAACCTTACAGACATGCTAAAATATATAGTGAAAGAAATGTCTTGTTCGTAATTGATAACTTTTTTTTTTTTTTTTTTTTTTTTTTTACTTTATGTGATTTTCTCACTTGTTCTGGCTTCAGTAATGGAAATCAAAATATAATGCTTGGGTTGGACTGGAAACGTTTTCCCTTACATTTCTTCTTCAATATGCACACTGATTTTCAGAGCTCTATTCTTGGACTTTCTAAGTGTGTGGAGAAGACTTAATTTTGACTAGGATTGATCTAGATTTGACCGAGCTAATATGAATTTAAGCTAATGTAACCTCAGCCTGAAGTATGCTGTGGTTTGAAGGTAGAGCAAGTTATATAATTCAATCCTATCAGCCCTCAATGATTATGTTTCGTGTTAAGCAAAATCTGATAATAATGAAAAGATACCTTTCTCCGCCTACAATGGGAAAAGTTAAATTTAAACTGATTCCTGGCTAGCAAAGCTTGGGCTATCAGTTCTCAATCAGTGGTGGAACTGGGAATTTAACCACGAGGTCAGTGTAGTGCTTTAATGGCAACTCTGACCTTGTTAGGTAACAACTGGTATCAATAGATCCATTCCATTTCAAGTAAAACAGATTTCAAGGGCACTAATGTTATGTTTTTTCCAGCTAACAGATTGCAGGCAAACTCTTAGTGAGTTTTATAATCTATTTTTGCTGCTTAAAACCTAAGTTGTCTGATAAGCAGTGGGAATAATCTGAAAAAAATAAAAGATTTTCACCCTTTATCCCTTTCACAGGAAGCATACTCCTCTCTCAAAATCCCTATGACTATCCCTATGGGGCCTTTCCCACAAGAAAGTTTCTAGCATGTCTAGCTAGTCTCTGGCACTCTGGCACTCTAAATTTTCTCTCCATATACTTAAGTGTTTTGCCAAAGTACTTTACCATCACTAATAAAAACAGCATTCATGAGAATTACAACAAACTGACAAATTATGACAATAAAGGAGGTCTTAAAGATATGATTCACCTGTATTCTGATGTAGAGCAGAGTTTGAAATGGTGGTTCAGAAGGGTATTTAATCTCAGATGGTAGAATGGTCTTTTACAAAAAACAAGTCACAGTTTCTTATTTCTTGGATTCTTCTTTCCTTAAGGACTTTGTAGTTTGCTATGTTTTTATTTTGATTTATATTATATTAGGATGTCTCTTCTCCCACAGTAGCCTCTGCGGCTTCTTCACAATTCTTGCAGGTGGCAATTCTTACTATAGTCCTGCTCACAGGCATGTTTTTCTGCTTTTTCCCTTGTATTCTCCCTGCCTGAAATCTATCCACACCTCTGTTCCTAACAGGTAAGGAATTTCCTTCACAGTTATGCTGATATCCTGACATCTTTGGGCTCCTAAAGGAGAGCTAGTGCCATAGTTAGAAGGAGAGTAAGGAAAGAGGGGAAAGATGGGTTCTCAGGTAGGGTCAAAAAAAAAAAATCCTGCTCGCTGTAGCTTCTCTTCTTGTTGTCTACGAGAATATGAATGAATATGTATTAATTCTCATAATTTCTTTTAATAAAATTATAGTTAAATGTAAGACTTTGCATTGCTTCACATTATTTTTTCTCTTTTGACATACAACACAAGGTACATTTCCTGAAAACAGACTGAAGTGTTTTCTGCTTGTTCTTCCTGAGATTATACCTGTTTGCAAGGCAATTTCTCATAGTCACTGCTAATCACTATTCTAATTTATTTCATCTCTGGATGACAGTGAATGCATACATTGAATATACTGATTGATCAAAAAGATCATAAGCAAAATCTACACAATACATTTATTTATGAGTCTTGTCAGAACAGAAATAATGAAATATATTTGGAAAAGTAGATCTGCTGACGTCTAGTGTCTGTGAAGGCTCTGTTCTATGCAGGTGCCCTGACAGAGGTTATGGATCAAAGAACCAAGGCTGTACCTATTATGCCTTTGACAACATATGTAGGGACTTTATTAATCCATGCATTTTGCTCACATAGAAAGACTGTAATTATTTCAATCAGCAAAGGACAAGCAAAACCTAAGAGTAAGAAGTATATAGACTGCAGTAGGGCACTCCATGTGTATTTCTCAGATTAGTAGATAGGTCAAAACACAGACTTCATGTATACTGATTTGCCAGATAAGCATGAAATTTTAAAATATCATTCCAGCATCTCATAGGCAACAAAGATCATAGAAGTTAGATAAATAAAAAATCAAACATGACACCTTGGCTCTCTCTCTGCCAAAACCCAAACCTTCTCTGTACTGTCCACGCTCTGCTTTGTACCAATCAAAGCCTTTTGCTTAGACCCTGGTTCCTTCTAAAACCCTGTGCACCTTCCTCACAGCCGGTACCAAGGAGTACTTTTAACTATAAGCCTGAGGTAGTTCTTGCCAGGGCTGTGAGGTCCTATCTGTCCCTCTGAACCTCACCTGGGACCCCCAGCACAGCTGGCGCAGGAGTCCCCTCCACATCCTCTCTGATGCAGCAGCCCTGTTCCTGCTACTCCTTGACCATCCTTTTCTGAATACTGGCTTTAGGACCAGTCCTCTCATCCTCATGCATCAGGGCTCTTCTACATGTGTGGTACTGCCTGCAGGAGCAAACACTGCTCATTTCCACGAGCATCCCTGGGAAGCAGCATATTACCAATCAGTATGTAACAGCTTGCAAATATATTCAGAAAAGTATGAGCAACGGTGTGAGGAGTGTGCCATGTGTTTCCTAAATAGCTAGTAGTTGTTACTGATCTTCATAATTTTGAGCCTGGGCCTGCTTGGCTTCGGCTGAGCCTGCAATGTCTAGATGAGTTTTGGAGACTGCTCCACACTTGGGCCTTGGTTTTCATGGGGATATCTGCTCAACAAAGGCAAAGGGTTCATGATCCTGTCCATTTCAAGCACAGCGGCTCTCAGAGGGTTTCTCTGAACTTGAGTATGGTTAGCTCCATGCTAGTCTTTTTTTTTTTTTTTTTTTTTTAATGCAACTGACGCGTAATGTCAATAAGTTTTCTAGAACGGACTGATTTCTTGTGAACTGTTTTTTACTAAGCAGCACCTTTGCTGTATGACTTTCATCTAAAGGGCCAGCCAGGAAACAAGCAGGTCAAAGCTTAACTGTTCTTTGTTAACAACCCTGTGTGTTTGGCTAGAAATGGCTCAGCTGTCACTAAATCCATGAATTCTCTGAAAAGTTTAATCTATAGTTTAAACAATGATCCAGTTTTTCAAGAGTCGGCATGACAGCAGCTGAGGAAGCAATGAATGCATGTCTCAAAGGGTCATTTCTCTGACTGAAATTTTTCTCCTTTCTCCACCGCCAAATTTCATTTTATTATATGTATTAGGGACATTACCTTCCAAACTAACAGTGTTCTGTGGGCTGTATTGATCTCCACTCCGAAAGAGGTAAGCTGATTTTAAGAAAAGAGCAGCTGCTGTTAGATTGCTTACTTCTTTCTCTTGGGATTTTGCTATTTTTTTTTCCTGGATCATTTGTATTCCAAGAAAGTGGTCTTTTTGCACTTTTTTAAAAATTTTTGCTTAGGATAAGTCTACTGAGACATTGTAAAATGTGAGAATGATAGCACCATGTATACAATAGGCATGCCCTTTAAGTTCCTGAGTTACAAAATTAAAGCAGCTTATTTCAAAGGTGGGAAGGAAGGAAAAGGATGTGATGTGCATTGGTCTCTATCCTCCCTTGTGTGCCCATTTTTCTTGTAAGCACTTTGGCCCTTGGGATGTGACAGTGGGGCACTAGTAGGGAGAATCCCAGATGTCTTGCCTACCTAAAATGAACATGTAATGTTGTTATAAGGGGAGAGGGGATGAATGGAGACTGCTGTTAGGTAAGTATGGACAGACTGAATTTCTCCTCAGGGTCACGCTGAGTTGCGGAGTGACCACAACCTTGTTTCTTCTGTCATAGCTGTTCCATTTTATACAATACATCCTGACCTAAACTGAGCTAGAGATGATGAAGGCTCTGTCCTACAGACTTAAGTTCAAGCCTTTACTGTATTTCATATTTAAAGTATTGCTGAGGGTGCCTAAGTCTAGTCTTCTCTTCAGCATCTGTAGTAACTAATTTGGATTGATGAGTTATCTAGTTTACTTTTGAAGTTGTCATTTTTAGGCAGCGTCAACTCGTATTAGAGCTTATTTGAACAGGGTTTGGGCAGAGGCAGACCCTTGTATGACTACGGCATCTGAAATGGGGGTGCTTGAGCTTCTCTGAGGGGTTATTTCCTAAGCCTGTAGCCCTTAGTGTATTTTTTAATTTTAATATAACAAGTGCTACTTTATGACAAACCTGAAAAAGACGTATCTCAGAAAGAATGTATAATACTCATAATGAATCTTCTCATCTTTCACGATCATTAATTACTTATTAAATTCTCAAGGGCCTAACTAAGAAAATACTTAACTGACTGGTAATGCAGTGGCCAGCATAAAATTCATTACTGCTTAAGCATAACACATTGGTCTCTAGGGTATTCTGTGACTCGTGTATGTCTCCAACATGTTTTTCAAAGAGGCTGCACAATGGCTTGGCAAAGGCATTTAATTTGCCATTTATATTTTGTTCTAGTACAGAATGTTTCCCTATCATATTTTTGTAAATGGGAGTGAATAACTTAATCTTGTGTCTATTGCCACAATGTAATGGTCAAAACAAAACAAAACAAAAGCTCGATAGCAGTCGACACCTGTCTGTTCCTTTTAGTGTTTTATGTGCCTTAATGCCAATGCATCCAATATGTATTGTGAATAGATGAATGAATAAATTAAGAAAACATACTGTCTGCTCTTCTGTAGCTCATATTTATTGCAATGATTTATCTGATCTCCATAAAGTGCTACTTACTGCTGTTGAAAATATTAATTCTTCTCAGACTGAAGCATTCAGCTACCATCATAGCTCCAGGCAGTTTTTCCACTATCAAATGCTGGAGAGATGCATATGATTTATATTCTGTATGAGAACACATTTCAGAGTCTACTTTTCAGAATGCTCTTTACACCCTGTTATTTTAGCATACCTTTTAAGGCACATTTTCTGTTTAAATGTTGGCTTCTTCATTGAAATGCTATAATTGTTATTTGTTGCTGATTAATTTATGTTTTTTTTCTATTCGCATTATAGATTTTAATTGCCACTAGTTATCTGGTGAGGTATCCCAGCATGCTAAAAAAGCCCTAAGAGTGTAGTTCAATTACCAGGGCTATTGAGCATGTCAGAAATCATATGGGGAGAGCAGAGTTTTATGTTGTGGATCTCAATGTGCAAGGTAATAAGGTGGTTACTGGGACAGTATCACCTCTCACAACAAGCCCAATATATCAGTGTAATCTAATCATCGCAACATAGAAACTTCTATTCTATTTTTCTTTTGTGCTTAGTCTGAGTGTGTAGCTAATAAGTTGCTAGTGTGAATATTCTCATTCCATCCAGGGTTTGGCCTTCTAAAATAGGCAGTGCACAAGGGCATGGAGCAACACTTTTCACTTTGTGTGGTAGGTGAAAATGTGTCCAGAAGATACTATTTTGATTGTCATGCATATGCCTGGGAAAGAGAGGGAAAAAACTGAGAGAGAACTCTTTCAGGATGCTGTGAAGGCCAAAGTGGTATTTCATTAGAGACTGCTTCAAAGTTCTTATCCATTAAGGAGGCTTAAATTACATTGCTTGAGCTACTCTAACCAGCTGTGCTACTATATTATGCAAGATTTTTGATTGCTTGGAGAAGAAACACTTTACACTATATTCAGCTATTTATAATTTCATGCGAGGCCTTGCAATTTAGTAGTCATTTGTGTAAATGTATTAACATTTCAAATATTTATGTTGATTCATGCAGTTGCAATTTTTATATTACCGGATATGAAAAAATAAAGCAAATTCCTATAATTGCATTATCTGCAAATTAACAATGCTTTGTCCACTGCTGAAAATCTACCTCGTGCATCTATTTTTGCTGAGTAACTTAATAACTCTCCCTCCACTATGTGTAATTTAATAACTGGCATCAGATGACTTTGTCTAAGGGGAACAGAGGAACTAACTGAGAGACAGTGGCTAGGCTAATGAATAAATGCTTGTGCTTTTGTTAGAACTAAAAGTCTATTTGAACACTGCGGTATCAAACCTGAAATCTGTACATAGATGCTGTTTCCCTCTCTCTTGTATTTTTGTTTTGATTCCTGTAAGACATCGAGGACAACCCTGTGGTATTTGATCCCCTCTTGAATTTTTGGTGCTGCCAGAAGCTAAAGTAGCATCAGTGCAGAGTGGAGCCATGCCAGGTTCTCCAAGTAGCCACAAGATCTTTTTGCAGCCCTGCCTCCATCACAGATTGTTTTTGGCCACAGTCCTTTCCTTACTGCTACATGCCTCTTCCCACTGCCTGATCAGCTTGAATGAGATCTGGACAGCACTGGTGGGCATAAAAACTGCATCACCACAGAACAATTTTCCACCTCCAGAAATAGAAAGTCGGCTATTTTATAGCACTCTTCTACAGCCACATCATCAAAAACAGAGTATAGACCATGATCAAGGCCCTGAGTCCTCATGTATAACTGATTTTCATGCTTATTTTCTTTTTCTCTTTGGATGGTGAGCTATTATGGGCCTATGTTTTTCTAAGGTTTAGTGTCTGGTGCTGTATCTTATTGCAAACAGAAGACACTTATTTAAGAGTGGAACTCTATTCACTGTGCTCAGAAAGGCAGTTCCTTTGAAATTAATGCCTTTATCTATGTTTTGGTCTCACACATAGCCTGAAACTAGCCTGGGTAGACATGTCCAAGCATGTACAGATATTTGGGTGTGAGTTATAGCTGCTGGAGGGCATGCTTTATTTGCTAAGGATGCTGTGGATGCAAAATCTCTGTTTCTGTGATGCACTGCCAACTGGCAGCATAACCAGTGACAACTGGGATTGTTTGCATGAGGTAAGGGAGTAGCTTTCGGCTGATTATTTCACTGAATCTCTTTCACAGTTAACAGGTTAGAGTCAATTACATTACAAAAAGGGTAGTGAGCACAAATGATAGGTGACATGCACTGTTTTAACCTTGATACTATCTTTTGTCCATTAAAGCAAACTGTGTCTTAAAGCAACCTGAAGAGACCATAATGGTCAAGAAACATGGTCATAGCTTCTCCTGTTATTCATATACTCCCCTTACAATATATCAATACATATTGATATATTCATATACCCCCCATATACCTGGAATGGCGTAAGGCATGGGCTGAATATCTACCATCTGAGTATCTACCACTTACCTCACTTTCTGTCCATTTCTGTCCATGGATCCTCCTGGAGGTAATTGCTCAAATTTTTGTGTCAAAAAGTTGTCTGAAATCTGAATCACCAGTTTATTACGTGCCAGTAGTTTCTGTGCCTGCAGTATTGCTCCACTGTTCATTTTTCATGTTATTTAATTTCATGTTTTGTTGGACAAAGCAATTTCGAACAGAACACTAGACTCTGAAAATCAATTAAACTGTCAGCGTTAGCCCATCTGAGTTGAAATATTGCTTATTTGAAGAAACAGCTTTTTGAAGAGGGGAGACAAAGGATGAGTGTCCACATGTGGTGCTTCTACTATGAGTTTCCGCTGAGCTGAAGGATGGGGAAAATCTCTGTTATACTGCTGAGAGATTTTGGCTCTATAAACCCAGTGCTGATGTCACTGCTGGCCTGGACTCTCCATGCCAAAACTTCAGCATCAGTAGTATTTTCCTGCCACCTATCCCTTCTTTCCTGAAACCAAACTACTCTGCTCTTACCTGTGATCTTCCTGTGGAAGAGTTGTTTTAACCAACCAAAGATCACAGTGAGTAGATCAGACATCTCCTGTGGAGACATAGAGAAGGTCTGCTAAGGGCAAAGAAAACTTAGACAGATCTTTACTTAGTCTAGAAGTATCCCTCAATCTTAAAACTTTCCTTAAAACTTTGCCCTTGCAAAACAATCCTTGCTGAGGCCATTGGGAAAAACCCCAGTACTTGCCTACCTCTAAGAATTACACTCTTGGCTGTTTATTTCCATTAAACTGACTGCTGGAAGTAAACATATTTGAATTAAATTTCTAGTACAGAAAAAGGAAGAGTGATTTATTTCCTGCATTTGTATTTTAAAGATTTTACTGTTTTTCTTTTACTCTTACTTTTATGCAGCCTCTCTTTCCTCAATAAAATATTGATTTTGTAGACAAATAACCACTCCACTGCCAGAAGTTAAATGTCTTTGACTGCCAGGCACATGAGCTGGCCCTCAGCTTGAGCTCTGATGATCACTCAAGTAGAATTTATGAACAATAGAATTGATATTCTCTTTTTTTCTTTTTTTTTTTATGAATATTTGCCAGTGTGGGTCAAACACCTACAGAGTAGACTTTGAAATACATTTATGTGTTGAAACTAAAAAATGAAAGTCATCCCGATGCCTTGGCAATTGCCTTTTACCTTGGAACCTCTGCTCCCTGCTGGAGGTTCGTCTGTGTCACTTCAAGTTTCCTGAGGAGTGTGCAGATCGCTGAGTGGAGTCTTCTCTTCATGGTTAGTGTCACGGGTTGAGCAGCAGTGCGTTGGGGAAGTGGAAAGCCCAGAGGGAAAATGAGAAGCAGGCAACTACTAGGATTAGAGTGACAGTTGGACAAAAACTCAGTGACTCTACTCATACTGCCCCTGTGTTTTGGTAGGATGTTATGCACATGGTGGCTCTCACTATAGGTGAATCTGGGTCAGGCGGGAGAGAGAGCTCTCAGTTCAGGATGGAGCTCCTCACTAAAATAGAAGGGAAACAGTAGGAAAGCATGGGCTTGCTCACACATGCGACAGCTCTGTGTAGTTGGGAAGATTTCTGACAAGAAAGTTTTATATTACAGCTCACTTGCCTGGGTATAAGCATAGGACGAGTAATATGAATCGCAGACAGCTTTTCAGTCCTCTGAAAGTGGAGGGAGGTATGTATAAATTTGGACAGAGGTCCACTGAAAAGAAAACAAATAAAGGAAAGAAGGAAAATCTATTCTCTTGACAATTTGGATCAGTTGAGGGTCAAGTTTTCAACAGAAGACAGTGGCATTTAGGATTGGAAGAGGTCATTGAAATTCACTTCCATCTTAGATATATTACGGATATTTCTAGCTGTTAAAGGTTTTCCTTTTAATGATCAGTCTTCTAGGTAAGATATTTCTTTTGCTTAAACCGTTGATCATTTCTCAGTGTTTGAATTTTCCTCTTTTTGAACCTGTTGCTTCTTCAAATTTCTCATGGCAGTGGACGTGCTTTTAACATCCATGTATATCTCATCCACATCTCCTCTTAACTTCTTCTGTACAAACAATATAAAAATTATTTTCCCAGCTTTCTCCTATTTTGGCATCGAGAAGCTGCTTCTTCTTTTTTTTTTTTTTTTTTTTTTGACACAGCACATTTGATGCTTGTGTCCACACACTTTCCAGATGCCTTATAGAGCATGGGTACCTAAGGGGTGTGGTGATGCCAGGAGTGTAACTTGCCTTTATAATTTCTCAAGGTGAAATGCATAACCTTTTTGAGCCTCTGTTGTCATTATTCACATCAATTTAGATTCCCGTTCAGGAGGTATTAATAATGTAGACCTAGTTGAGCAGTTTCTCTCAAATCAGGGTGTGAGATAGTTGAGAGTGTGGATCCCTGAAAGAAACCCAGAATCTGAGTTTACAGACTGTGCTAGCTGCTTCCCTATAACTGCTTTTGTTCATTTTCTCACTCTGTGGCATGCTATGATAATTGCTCCATGCCTTTCTACTCCTTAGCTTGGCAGTAATCCCCCAGGCTACAAAATATAGAGTGTGCATACTGGCAGTGTCCTTTGGATAACTGCAAATTCACATACTACCTTACTTTGCAGTACTACTTCTTATGTCATTTTAAATAGCAAAATAGCCCAAAACCTATTGATTGCTTTCTGTGGCATTTATGAAACTTCTCTTCCCCTTATAAATTATTGACTTTGTTGACAACTAACCATTATTTTGTCAGAAATTAAACCACTGTGGCTGTCAGAGGCATGAGCTGGATGTCAGCATGAGCTTGGAGTATCACAGGGCTACAAAAATGTTCTTTAGCTTGGAAAGACTCCCAAATCACTTTAAGGAGAGAATGGGAGATCGCTTTCTGATTTCCATGGAACTGCTGGCTCTCCAGGCTATAGCGAAATGTTTCAGTAAGTAATAAGGGCTTTTGAAGTCAGATTTTTATTCCTCAGATATGACTGGTGAGCTTAATGGTGACAGAACTGTCTATGATTGGTATCTGAGTGCCAATGTTTGAAGTTTCTTCCTACTGCTGGACCCTTTTTCTTGTTCTGTGTATTGCACATAAGAAGATAGTTTTCCTAACTTCATGCTTAGGAAGGCAAGTCCCAACTGATTTTCGACTCTTTCATTGGTTGTCATCAGCCACATTCCAATTGTGTCATATTTGCCCACCTGAAAATGCCCTTTAACATTTCATGGTTGATGCTTTCCTTAGCAGCTTCCCATATATTAATTCCTTGAACAGACTCACCTGGTCACAGCTGTATATTTCCAGGTAATCTGAACAATTCTGATTTCAATATCAATCATGATAGCACTTTCCTTTTCTCTTCTGGAGGTGGTTTTAGCTGTACTTTAGATGTTAAGTTACATGGTGTATTTCATTGTCTATATTACTGTGGGAGACATAAGAGCAATTCAAGCAAATGGAGCTGAAGAAAGAATTCAGCAGGAACAGGATTCACCTCATCTCATGTTAATTTAACAAAAATCAGGCATGCAGTCAGAGCTAGTCATATGAACATCCCTGTAAGTTCAGTAGTAAAAGACTGGCACCGGGTTAAACATCTTATCTACCCTTGGTGACAGACCTACTGCTCTCCATGCAGGAGTTCACCTAGCTATAGAATAATTATTCTATAGTAATTTACTCTGAACATATAAGTACATCTACCTCAATTGTTTATTAGTGTTTATGTGTTCTAAAACACACACACACAAAGCCTATAGTGATCTGAGTTTCAAACTATTTGTCATTAAGATACAACCTAAATTCCTTTACTGGTTCATACCAATATCTGTGTGAATAAAAGGAACTGCACAAATAAAATTAGAGAGTAATATGAAAATGGCATTGTCATAAAAGGAGGAAAGAGGAGCAGGCAAGAAAGGCCACGACTGGAAGACAGTAAAGGAAGAAAAGCAATTTTCTTCCCACTTCTCTCCTTTAAGATTTAAATATTTAATTAAACATTGAGTATAACCTGCTAATAACCATATAATGGGCTAATAAAGTCTTTGGCCTTCAGCCACTGAATCTAATAGTCCAGATTATGCATATTATCTTATAAACAAAAGGCGCCCTCAAGTTATTATTGCAATCAGGTCCTTGAGTTGTTGGTTCCCAGCACAGAAAAGCCAAGAGGAACGTGTTTGACTAAAATCAAAAGCAGTAAAGTAATTCAGAATGAATAATATGATTAGGATTTTTCAATATGAAAAGTGTCTAGGTGGCTGTTGTCTTTGTGCAAATTGGTTTCTACTGTTCAAACAAGGTGGCAAGTGCCTGCTTTCAAGGGTAATAGAGAACTTTTATTCCAGTCAATAAACTGAAATAAGAAATTGCAGCCTGTGCTGGTGCTGCTACACTGACAAACATGTAAGAATTCTTTTGTTTTTGGATTAGCATATTCTTAGCTTTTGGGGTCTAACTAGTGCATTTCATGAATAAAATATAATGAACAATTAGACATTATTTTCTAGCTTATTTATTTATTTTGCCTATTTTGTTATTTAACACTTGTGTGAAAGGATCATGAAATTCACTCTATTACAGTGACAGATTTTTGTTATATTCCTGCAGTGCTGAGATCAAATATTAATGACGATGATCTGCCCTCCTGAAGACCTTGGTGAAGGTTGGAATTTTTCCAGTCAGATCTACTGTATATCAGATGAATTTTGGTTATCCTTTATGCAGGTAGTTAGCAATATGTTTTCAAATAATAAATCTACATTTAAGACCCATTACCTAGGAAGTCTATTGACTTAGAACAACGTCTACAGTAGTGTCATGAATATAGAGTGCCATGAAATTGTTTCTCCTTCTGCAATGCCGTTTGTTTCCAGGCTTTTAAAATGTAAAGAAGGACAAGGAAAAGAGGAATTACCTAAAAATACAAACATAATTAAATCTCATTAGAAAACAATTTTTTCTTTGGTTGCACAGCAGGATGCTATCTCATTTTGCTCTGACTTCGGGGTTTAACCAGAGTCCCAGGTGCTGAAAGCTTCATGTTGATCCCCTTTCAAATACCAGTATGAGAACTCTGCAAATCCCACTAGGCATCTAAGCCCATTCTTATGCCCCTTTTACTTGTCTTTACAGTTTGCCTCTTGTTTTTTAGAATAGGATAATAGCAGGGTGGCATGGGCTTAAGTCTCTTTTAAATATTTGAGATTGGGTTGGTACAAATTATTCATTTATTTCACACATGATACAGCAGAGCATAGTCAGAAATAAAAAAAAAAGGCAATTGCTCTTTTAATTCTTAAAGACATTATAACTCCAATAAATTCCATAAATAGTGCTGTGGTTGAACAAACAGTGAATATTTAAGAAAAATCTCTTAGCTACAGTATTTAAACATGGTAGACAAAGGCAGCATTCCCCTGAGCCAAGCCTACTGCCAGCACTGAAGTGGCTTGGGACATGACCTTCTAGAGATATGATGAGGAACTGCAGCCCAAGATTAGGTGATTGGAAACACCTACATACAATATCTTTTGCATCATCTTCAAAACTTTTCTGTGCGCATTCCTGCACATTCTCCACATTTTTCCCCTTCTCGCCATTTGTTCCTGGCCAGCATTGTAGTATGACAGTAAATACTGTTGTCTGTGAAGGAAGGAAATGAAGAAAGTGTGGGGAGAGGAAAACCCAGTAGTACATCCTGATCCAGCTCTTAAAATCTGTCACATTCATTTGTTCTTCATTATCTTCCTTCCCAGCAACTTGGTGTATTTCCTTCTTTCCAAGACTAGTATTTGCCTCCTGAGGGTCTAGAAGCTGCTCCTCAATTTTGCACTCTATTGAGACAGTATCACTAACTACCCACAGGGTAACCCAAAGATTGCATTTTAAATATTGAATGTAAGAAGCAAATGTAGCATGAGTAATTTAAATCACTTCTTGCAGTCAAAGGCAGGAAGCTCTTCAGATCAGTTTGGATTACCTTTAGATGTGTTATCTGTTATTGCTGCACTGTAATTACACTGTCTTCCTACATTATGGAAGATATGTTAAAGCCAGTGGCAGATGTGTCATGTTTTTTAAGCAACTCTGAAGCAACAATTTAATTAGAGGGAATATAGACTATATGAGAGCTTAGATTAAGTCTTTTCAGGGAATTTCTTTGGAGATAGTCACCATTTTTGTCAATATGAAGGCAAAAATATTTGTACTTTATATTCTATATTATCAGTTGTCTGAGTAACTGGTAAGACTCACCTTTTCCAGCTCACTGCTGCACTTGTCGGGCAAAACTTTGTCTTACCATGTAACACTAGGGATGTTTCAGCTGTTTTCAACAGTAGAAAGAAATCAACAACAAAAAAGCCTCCTTATTTCTCAAGTCTGGATACTAACATTATCTCATGCTTTTAACTAAAGAGCTCCTTCCCTTCTCATTTTTAAGCAAAAAAAAAAAAAAAAAAAAAAAAAAAAACAGAGTGTGTTTCATTCTTATGAGATTCCTTTCCTGTTGCACACAATGTGTATTTTTTCTACCATCTGTTCTTATGTTGTTTCTTCTCTTCCTTTTCTTGCCAAGCTGATGGAGGACCAAAATCTTTTTACAATGACAATTTAGACTACTATTTTTAAGGTAATTTTATGGATCATGCAAAGAAAGGGGTGAGCTGATAGTCCAAAATCTAAGGATAGACCAGTAGGCACAGATTATACCGCATACAACTCTGTCAGTGATCTGTATAGCAAGCTGGCATACCCTTGTCTTTGTGCTTCATGAAACATATAAATCCATCAGTGGATAATAACTTTAGACATAAAACCTCTCTGCCAGGAAACTGATAAATCATTGATTGCTAGAAATAAAGTATAGTACAGATAGGGAAACCTTTTTCTGTTACATGTTTTCTTAAATACTTCCCTAGGAATTTGCTGCTGCCTGGTTAGTTTTGGTCACACCTGATATGGCAGGTGTTAAATTCCTAGCAGGCTTTATCTTTTCTCTCTTTTAACGAGTATTTTAAACTGTATAGTAGTTTCATGCACAACTACCCACTAGTACAGACAAAAGCTTCTTATCCTCTTCCATGGCTTAAACAAAATATCTGTCTTTATTTCTATCAGTTTGCAATGTTATTTACGGAGTGAAATCATTGTTCCTTACAGCACCAATCACTTATTCCGAACAAGTGATGCTAAAATATCTAGGCACGAATAATATGTCAAAGCTTTCATGAGTCTATCAAAAAGAAATGGTTTGGTACAAGGGACTGTAGGCAACACCAATTCCAGAACCAAGCCTCTGCAAGCCTCTGCCAAACTGCAGAGGTTGCAGGGCTGCATTTACGTGTGCACCCACACTGCCTTGCTCTGCACCAGCAGAATTGTCTTAAATGTATGGGAACCTAATGGGGAAGATATGCATTGGGCCATGAAGCTACACTTGAATGCACACCCATGTGCAAAGTGATATGGTGGATGCAGCAATGCCTTGCGTGGCAATGGAGAACTGAGCAGCAGCATTAGCAGACACACTTCTTACCTCAAGGAGCCTACATATTTGGTGCCATTATCTGGTGGGTCCCACATCTGCCACCTGCCTGGTGTGGTTATCTGCTGATCCCCTGGCGTGCAACAGGGCTCCCTGCTGTGCCCGCAGGCTGCAGTAGGAAATACCATGCCAGGGATGCTGCCTTCCTTGCTGTAACAAAAGCCATTATCTCAAGATGCACACAGTTTCTTAATTTCTTTTTGTCTGCTGTTGCAGGGTATTCCCAAGTAAAGGAAAAAAAAAAAGCATTGAAATAGAATATGGAAGATCTTCAAGAAGCAGAAGTTTACTATAAGTAATATAAAGTGCAACTCTGACTTTTATTTGAAATTTTATTTCTGAGAAAGCAATAGTTGTATAAGCTTACTTTTATGAGATCACATTGATGGTTATTATCTTTTGTTGCCTTCTAGAAATAGGTTATGTTTAGTCTAGGCTTAGAAGTAGTAGTTATAGTATATAATAAGTATCACTCAGTTTAAATGGATAAAACTGACTGTATACTTGCTTCAGAATCTGACGGATGCCTCCAGAATATGTAATAAAAGCATTTATGAAAGATATACACATCTGAAGAACATTTTGAGGTCTGTCCACTGGAAGATCTTGCAAAAGGTGCTTAAATAGACTTATCCTCTATGGGGTGGCTGGCATTCCTTGGAAATATAATGGCTAAAACCAATCTGTATGATGCCTGAGTAAATTAAGTATTGATTTCAGAATAGGTCTGATGTTGCACAGTGTTATTAAACTCAATTCAGTGGTGTTAATTCTACGTTTCACAGTTTCTCAACAGATTGCACCATTATTTCAGTTTCCCCAGCAACGTGATCCTTGAAGTCTGTTTGCTCAGAAAATCTTGTGAAAAAATGTGAGTAAATAGAGCACGTGCATGTATGGACACATATTTTTGTTTCAAAACTATTTATGTTAGGACTCATCTTTACTTTTATTTCCATGTACCAGGTTCACAGTCTAATTCCTAATTTATGTTAGAAATGTCAAAGGTTCAGTTTCAATCTTGCTTCACATTTTTATACCCCTCATAGATTGTTATGAGATTACATAAAATTATGCTCCTTAAGCTTAATGGTTTTAGTATCTCTGCATTTAAAATCTGTGTTTAAGTCTTCCTCCAAACCTGAAACTTTTGACTGCTATTGTGTGCATATATCAATGTACATTATATTTTGATTTTACATTTACTTGTGCTTCATATGTGGCTTGCTTAAGGGAAAGGGAAAGTGTGTGAGCCAAGGGAAAGTGTGTCAGCCCAAATGCCATGGCTGGGCCAATAATCAAAAGAACTTAGCTCTAAATAGTATTTTGACAGCAGTTAATTTATACCAGAGTGATTTCTGTAGCCCAAAGACTAACACCAATTTATAGAACTGTTGGACCACGAGCTCTCTGTTTCAGTAGCAGCGTCCCCAGACGCAGTGGTAAAGAGAAAATCCCAAGAGAGAACTCTGTCTTCTTTCCGAGGTGTGGTTGCCCTTTTAATGTCCATGCTGCTGAAGGCAACAGGGTGAGGGTCATACCCTGAGTATGCAACCATGCCTGGTTTCCACCTCCACTAATCCCTCGTGTAGCCTGGCTTTTTCCATACTATGTTGTACTCAGATGCATCCTTTGCATGTTTTATGACTCTCCCATGACCCTAAAACACAGTAGTTACTTTGTGTGCCATTTCCAGTTCAAACGAGCTGAAGCAAACCGAGGGCGGAATTGCAACGCTTCAGTGTGTTTTTGCAGCATGAATCTAAGGGTATGTATATTTTGCAAGTCCTGGGATGTGGTGTACGGGTCATGAAGGTGCAAAGCCTGCTGGGGTAGTGCTGGAAGGAAGCGAAAGTAGTAAACCTCGTCTATATGTCTGCTTTGAGTGGTCCCTGGAGAAAACTATCCCTTGAGAGCAGTGTCACAAAACAGACAGGGAGAGAGGCAGCAACTTAACAGCACAGTCAGTCACCGATTTAGTGCTTGAACATGCTCCCTTGTCCTGATTATGGGCAAAGCAGCAAGCTTTACTAAGATGCTCCCACAGATATCTGCGTTCATGTCACAGTGAAACAGAAAAAAAAAAACATTTTTATTGTAATGAGGAGTCTGGAATTAGTTCTGATTTTCATTACTCACTCCAGTGTCTGTTCTGCTTTGAAACTTCTGTTTCCATGAGTGCGGGGAGATTTGTATATTTCTGTAATTCTGAAAAGCAATATAAATTGTGAAAATAGATTTCCCAGGCTCTCAAAGCAATTGTTATCTTGGAAGCAGAGACAACCTTGAATGAAATATGTGAGGGGCAGAATGAGGCAGAGAGGGTGAACTTCATCTTGCTGTTCTGCCTTCTGTTGTCGTATGACCTACAAAGATAAGAGCGGGGCAAGAAAAAATGGTATTGTTCATGCTAAATTAGTCCCGAGATGCTTCTGAACAAAGATTACTAACCGAACCACATGTTTTGATAGTGATTAGATGGTAGTGTTTTGTTTTTGACCAATTTTCTCTATAGTGGGAGCTGAAGTGAGACCATATGTTTTATGTGTTGTAATAACCTTCTCTTAAAATTTACAGAGCTGGCGTTAGATTAAAACACTCAATTTGAAGAGAAAGCTAAATATTTAAGAGAGAGATATTTTAAAAGAGACAGACAAATTAAACCAGCAAGCATTAGAAAACCTGCTACAATGTTAAAAGACTCAATTGAAAATGTCATCTGCTCATTTAAATATGGAATGCTAATAAGCCCATAATTTTATTATGAGTACATGCTATTATGAGGACATCATCCAGTCATATATGTAAATGTATTTTTAAAAATTATCAGAAACCGTTAGCAAGATAGATGTACTACAACAAATCTTTAACACTGTTTTCATGCATTTGCCACCCTTTTTAAAACCCCTTTTCTCCCTTCACAACCTTGTGAATTGATGCCCATTAGTATTTGAAGTTTTCAGAGGATTTTTGTTTTCTTCAGAAAGCATAAGGAGAAATTTTTCCTAAAGGTTCTGTTCTCTAACATGAATTTCTCTTCACCTGATGCAAGTATTTTTTTGCTAATCCACACTTTCTCCTCTGACCTAGTCTGTCTGTTATTTATTTGACAGAGTAGAGGGTTTAACATCCTAGCTCGGCCATATTATGCTATAGCTCATGTACTAGAGAGCTGTCGGCACGTCTAGCCATGCAGAGTTATTGTAAATCTTACCCACAGTTGGCTGCTCTTCCCAGTGCAGCTCCTCAGTTGAACATTTCAGCCTTTTTTATACTGAAATGTTTAAACTTCAATTTTTATAGGGAAATAACCCACATCATAGATAAATTGCTTGTGATAAACAATAAGGCAGAATTCAGATTATAAGGAATCTCCCAAGAAAAATGTCATCAGCTGGATATCTGTTGGGTACCTAATTTTCATCATTTATATACATAAATTTTCTTACACCCTTTCCAAATATCTATATATTTTCTAGACAGGCAACATAATAGCATGACAGTTTTTGAGACTGAAGTTTCTATTTGGAGGCAGACTGGGCTGGAGAGAGCTCAACTCAGCTGTCCCCACATGGACCTCTTGTGCTATAGCCTAGGTGATATAGACTCTTCAACACATCAACATAGGACTGCCAGATATGACAGATATGATCCAAGGAGACTCATGCTCTTTTGAAGATGAAGCTGTAGACCACTGAATATTCTAGAGTATCTCAAATGGTACTATGCTTCAGCAGCTGAATTAAGCCTCAAGAGCAGGAGTCCTCAAACTACTTCATCTTCTCATCCTCAACTGGGCAGCAGCACTAATAAGAGCAAGGCTACTACTTCATTTATTTCTCTTCTTTGCTCTCTCTCTCCTTATGAACTCAGATGCTAATGGTGGTTTTAGTCCTGCAGTAATTATTACTCTGACCTGGAGCACAAACTCATTGAGTAGAGTCAACTAGTAATGATTTTCAGTCACAAGTGATTTGAGTGATTTTGAACCAGTGACCTAGCTTTAGAGGAGAAAGTTGTTATAATTATTCCTCTGAGCAATTTTCTTTCCCCTGAACCACCTCGTTTTACTATTCTTCTCACAATTTCATAGCTGAAACAGGGGTTGTATGTCTGAAGGCAAGTCTAATTGACTCCACTATGTTTACACATGAAATGGAGATAACTCTGCTAATGGAGATGTGAAGTGGTAAATTCATCCACCACAGAACTACGTCCAGGTTAACCCATCAATACTACTGACAAGCTAATGTATGTCCAGTTGCAATTGATTAAAATCTACATGAAGTTTAGTTGTGATAGTGGGATTTACTGCAGCAGTTCTTTGCTGTTTCAGGCGTCTCTTCACTACACTCTGTTTTACTGTATTAGATGGATTGCCAGGAATTTGCCCTGTGTGATCTTATGTCATGGGTCCTGCCCCATTTTGGTACCTATTTAGGAAGTGACAACTTATTTATCAGGTTGACAGTGGTCATGGCACGTGCATATGTACGTGTGCTTGTGTGCATTTCTGTGATGTTATTAGGAAAGCCGTTCAAACACTAAGTGCTGGAAATCTGAACTTCCCCAAAGTTGTCTCAAACTGACATTTTTCTACTTCTAGAGATGTCTAGAGAAGATATTAACTTCCAAGAGTTTTATTCTTTTGACCTTCAGCTTCTGGTAAACCAGAGGGTAACATGCATGAACTCTACTGCCGAAAGCCCTGGAAAGGGCTATAGGATAAAATCTTTGGAAACATTAAGAATTTATATGCATGAATAAAAGTTACTTTCTTTTTAAGTGACAAGATCATCATCATTACCTTCCTTTTGGAAGATACAGCTTCCAAACACTAAATTCATTTTTGGCTGATGGAACTGTACAACATGGGACCACAGGGAATGCCCAGCTGCACCCACTTTTTCATGATGGCAGTTTGTGCATTGAGAAGACTTGAGGCAAGACGTCCTTACTTCCTAATTTGATGGGATGCCAAAGTCCCAGATCTGGCTGGTGTGATTGCGGACTGGTGCACAGCTTGTGCAAAGCTAGGGATGAGCTTGTTTGACTAAGTCACATTAGTGTGCTCAGGGGCTGTTTATGCCCAAATTTGTGCCACTGAAGAAGTTCTGAGGAAAAATGGCCTGCACACGTCCACATAACAGGGGCTACATTATGGAATAAAAGATGCTTTGTATGATTCTGTGCAGGCTACTAGAACAGTTTGGCATTGTTGGCTTTAATTAGATTTTCAGCCATTAGCATCACGAGCCACCAATGTTCATGGGCTATTTAACTTCTCATAAGTAATGCATTTTTTGTAGGTAAAGCACTGCCATCCCAAATGTAGATTCAAATATAGTTTTCTCTCTGGTCAACTTGGGGATCTGAAATGGTGTGTCTTTACATTGCTTGCCTCTTTATACATTTCAGTAATATCCTTTGATGGGTATACCTTTTTTGTTTTGTTTTGTTTTATTTTATTTTGTTTTGTTTTGTTTTTTAATGTTTGGGTGATCAGATTAATAGACTTAACAGAAGCGGAACTTCAGCTGTTCGCCAACACGGACAATGAGGCTCTTAATGAGAACGAGGTCAGATCTGCCAACTGCAGCGATAAAACAAAGGAAGCCTAACGGTGCTGTGCAAACAAAGCCGAGACAAGCAGAGTGAATCAGTCTTGTTATTTATGTGAAGAAGCCATTGAATCAGACAAATCATGCTATCTGTGAAACAGAAATTGGAGGCCAGGTTTCTTTTTTCATTTTCTTTCAAGTCTCCACTAATGCTGAAAGCCATGCTCACATTTCTCTCTTTATCTCACTAAACTCGGATTTTTTTTTCCTGCACACTTGAGTGGGGCAATTACTATGTATTACTATACATTTCCTCAAGCTAATCTTTGGACAGAGCCTGAGGGACAAGACATATGATACTAAAATGGAGTATAGATGAACACCCAGAAAAGATGAGATGCTTATAAAATGCCCGAAGATTAACTTCTTTAGTTTGAACTTATCCTAAATTACTTTGTTGTTGCATTGGACTAAAAAGATGCCCTTCTTTTGACAGTGCCATTGATACTTCTTTAAGCAGAACAACTCAGTCTGCAAGTATAGCAGTTCAGGAACAGCACTCAATGAATGACTCACAGAATCATCTTTTTCAGGATTCTTTCTCCTGCATTTCTCAGCTCCTAAAAATTATTTTAAATAGTTCAGCTAGCCTCAGCAGATCTTTCCTGGAAGTGAGGAACATACAATTGCCTTAGGCAATTAAAACAGGTAACTCTTTAAAACTCTTTAAAACTCTTTATGTATTCTGGATTCTGTTTTAATATCATGTCATGAGGCACTCTTGACATTTACCTACATTCATTTCCAGGAGGAAGGTAAAACTCAGGATAGTCTGAAGTGAAAAATTATCAAATGTCATAGCTAGAGCAAACCTTGTTCCTGTTGAATGTTGTACTGTTATACCATGAAGTCTATGACAGCCTAGAGGTCTACAAAATCTAGAAGTCTAGTCTGAAAGGTCTATGATAAGTGAATCATATAGGGAAAAAAAGGGGATGAGGGCTTGAGAATGCAGAGTCTTTACCAAATCTGTAAAAAAAAATCCTTGCTTTTACACATTGGACAAACTCATCTGAGTCAATGGACACTGTACTCATCTTTTAGGTAAACTGCAGTCCACGGAAATTGCTTTCAGTAGCAGGAAAAGTAGATTTTGAGACTTGTAAATATGCATTAGCAATTAGGAACATTTTAGGCATATTTATTTTTCTTTTTTTTCAGTTGAGATATTGGAAACAACCAAGCACCACAGCATTTACCTGACATTTTAGGCCCCATAGAGTTGTTGGATCACTGGTGTGGCTTTGAACATCTGTGTGCAAATATATATATAAACACACATCTGTGTGTTTAAAAATATATATGTATGCATATATGTGTGTGCCAGTCCATGAAGGCAAGAGTTGGGAAAAACCTCCAGCTGGGAAAAACTCAGATTTATTTCATTCTGTTATTGCAGAAAGAGTGTGGATGTTATAAGGAAGCATTCAAATCATAACTGGAGTCAAGGAAGAGAGGAAGGGAGCAGAGCTAGTAAGAGATTTAGGCCTAGGAAACTTAAACGCCAAGGTCAAGAAGGAGTTGAGATACAGAAGGCAGTGGCAGTGATATTTCACCTGCTTTCATTGAATTTTAAAAGATATTGACATATTAAGCATATTTTTATTTTATATCACAGTAATGCTCTGGGCCTTTTTTAGATCTTGCAATGAACCATGTTTTTTAATTAAACTTTTATATTTTGAGGAAAATATCTCAGAAATAATTTCACCAATGAATTCTCCATGTAAAGTTATTTCACAATGAAAATGTGTCTCTATGTCGGTGAATTAAATAGGCCAAGACTCTCCCCAGAGGAATTTTTTATTGTGAATGCAACTACACAATTCCATTAAAACTGGCAGTTTATATCTGACATTCATTAAATTGCAATTTCTGCATATTGTTAGGATTGGTGTTTTAAGTTAGTTGGTCATGGCCTAATAATCATTGATTGTATATTGAGGTCCCCGGGTCTACAGAATAATATATTTTGATTAGTTCAGTAATTATCTATAAATGTTGTTGCTCTTTTATCTCATGTGATTCTGCTTCTGGATACAACTGTAATTCTGCACATGTATTAGTTCTTCATTAAAAGTTGCAATAAATTGTGTAGCTGGAGTGGCATAATTGCATCTGTGGGGCATAGTGAAAGGCAAGCTAAATATGTGTATTCCCTGAGGGTAGGATTAGTCCAAGGGAAGCATTCTCCCTTGAGTCATCTTTTGTTATCAGTGTAAGTCTTCATTGTAGGAAAGATTCACTTGAGTGTAATGGAAGAGTGATATTTATCAGTTCAAAAACTGTTTAAAAAGTTAGGCAAGTTAGGCAAGAGAAGTGAGGGCAAGATAATTTAACTCCATACATTGCACACTGCCCTGTATGAGCATGTATGACACAGAAGAAAATGTCCTCTTGCAGAAGTTGTAGTGCTTCTAAATTCTGCTCTATAGCTGAATTCTAGTAAACAGATTCCAGTTTTCACTTTAGTGCACATTTTAAGAACAAGAATTTAGCTATAGGCATCTGTATGCATAAATAGGGCACTTGGGGATTTTAAGAAGTGCCCAAGGGCCTACCTTTGCTGATCTTGATGTTTAAGAACTAATTAAACTTTTGCTGACTTTGGAATGTGCGTATCTAGCTTTAAGAGCCTGGCCTCCAATCTGCTGCTCAAGTTCACTCGTCTAAAAATAAGACAGGAAAAGCCATTCTCATATAGAGAGTTATATGAAGAATGATATTAATTCCAGTTCTTTGTCAGTGGAAATGCACAGAGGGAAGATCTTTTCAGAACCTCCTGAGTTTAGATGTATGGTTTATTACACTGGGGTAGGGCGCGATTCTCGTGTGTTCAAGTTTTATGTTGAAGCAATGCCATGAATCCGATAGATTTGCAGTTTCACACTAATGTAGTTAATCTTGATGATTTAGAACAGTACACAAACTCAAGTAGACTGGCAGACTAGATTGCGTAGGAAGATAGTTTCCTCAGTTCACTTATTCTTTTTGATTTTGTAACCAAAATGGAGATAAATATGCAATTAGTTTAGGAGGATAAACAATTTCTGCAAAGATCCTACCATCATTATTCCATTGAAACAGAGATTTTTACTGGAATAAAGTTAATCATAATCTCTCTGCTATCTTCCAGGGTACTTGGCACCCATCCTCCAACGAATGAAGCAAGAGTAAGCACGAAGTTAAAACTGACAGCAGAGACCATCTCCTGAGACAGTTCACCAGTGCATCAACAGTCACACAACTTAATAGGCACTCAGATGCCAGAGCTTTATTCAGGTTCATTGATGATATTGATGACTAAGGAGACTGGATCAGTGGATAGTTCCACTTCCTTCAAACTACCAGCTATGTGCCTTTGCTTGCAGCCGTTGGGGGAATGTGCAACCTAGCCCTGTAAAAGTTCGGATCCCTATTTTCCACTAGTTACAGGAGTAGAGGCCGCTGAAAAGCAAGACTAAGCAGGACTGAGAGGTATGCCCTTACAGGCATGCCCTCTTTTAGTAGATGGAGGTCTGCAATAGGGTATTTTCTTTATGATTTCCTGACTATGCTGGGATACTTGCCAAAGCTAATGTTTTGTTTCAGAGACACAAAAGCCCTTTAATTAAATGTTGGGTTGCCAAAGGTTAGGATAGATTTTTTTTTTCTTTCCAGTTTTCAAAAATAGGAGACAGAAGGATCCTATTAGCATAATAGAAGGAATGAGCACTTCATGAAGTCAGGGAGAAAACATTACCTAGCACATATAGCGATTCACAGGAGGACAAAAGAAACTTTGGCTTCTAAAAAGTACTTTTTGAAACTCTGGAAAGGGTCTTCAATACCAAAGGAATTCCTACAGGCAGAATACTTGGAACCATGCCATAGCAGTGCTATAGTTTAGGCCTAAGAAGATACGGCAGACATGAATAAATGAAGAAAAACATTACAGTTTAATCCTTTTAGAGCTCTGTAGATAAGGTGCCTGATTTGTTCAGATTTTTATTTATTTATTTATTTACTACAGTCTGATAAATAGTTGATTCTCACTTTTCTCTGTCTTAAAAAGAAGTTTAATCAGAGAGTCAAATTTCTGTATGTCCAGGGAAAAGAAATGCTGTTACAGTAGCACAGTTTGTACTTCAAAAAATATACAGGTAAATGGTGTTTGAGATTGCTCCAGTTGCAGAAACTGTTGATAAACTTTACAACATTTTTTGCTTGTTGCTTTTGGAATGCAAAAGATTCTTGTAGAAATAGCTCTAAAAGATAAAGTTGCAAATGTGAAGTTCCCCTTTGGCTTCCACACAGATGTGTCTGAAACATGACCTTTCGAACTTGTGCTTCATTACCTCAGAGTGGCATGAAGGTCAACTTCTTGAAGTCAAGGCAGGCACTACTTTATTCCAGAATCTCTCTCTTCATCATAAACCCCTCCCACAGTGCACACATATTCTCCGAGCTTCACAAAAGGCCCATATCAATTGGAGCACTTGGCCTCAGACACTGTTTTAAGAAGTGAGAGTTGTTGACTCATTATATGATTGTAGTTTTCTAATACATGGATGCCTTCACTCTCATCTTTTTCACTAGAATCTAAAAAGAATGATTTTTTTTTTACTTCGAAGATATCTACTGCCCCACTGCTCTCGAGGAAATTCTTTCTATTATGCACAAATTTGTTGCTTTGTTTTAGAGCTGTTTTTCTGATGGCATTATGTAATAATCTCAAATTTGTTTCATATGAAACTACTTCACAACCTTGATCTGATTTTTCACAGATCATTTCACAAAAGCACGCTCTGGATTTTTACTTGCCTCAGCATAAATGTCAGCACTGCGTGTTTCTCGTACTCAAATGAGCATCTGCAGTTGAGGAAATGCAGAAACAGAGGGACGCTATCATAACATCAGCATAAATGGCTAAATATTAAATAGTATCCACTGTACCACATTTAAAACACAGCTTTCTCCTCTGCTGGATGGTTGCTCTGGGAGCGAAAGGTAATGTAACTTTGGCTATAAATTCTCACTTCGCCGTGGAAAAGAAAAAGAGAGGGCAACAAAAGAACGATTTAGAACTTTGTCCAAGTTTCCACAGACCTGAGTAGTACTTTTCTTCCTGTCAAAAAAAAAAAAAAAAAAAAAAAGACAATATCCTGCACTACATATTTTGAAGGCAGGCTCCTAAATCCATAGTTCTCTTCCAAATTCTAATATAGTCAAGTGTCAGAGCTTGCCAGGACCTTTCTTACAGTGCTTGTTACAGCAGTTTATATGCTCCTGAAGTTATCTTTTATTTTCTTGTGTCTTGCAAACTCTTCTTTGGCATGTTCACTATTGATATTAATTAGGCTTATGTGTGTAAAAACTTCTACTCAAGATTGGCAAAAGTGATGAAATCTGGCCTGGAATAAAGAACAGTCTTTTTGGTGGGCAAAAGAACCCCACCAAAACTCAAAAGTTGGTTGAACTTACCAGGCACTAAAGATTACTTGCCATAAGTACTGGCAAGCGAGCCTTTTGGAATGGATTATTTATCTCAGCCTTATATAGAGACTGTTGTGTAAAATTAGATATTGCATCACTATGCCAGTGAACGCCAGTGACAGCTGTACAGCCTCCTGAAAATCAATTTCTTTTTTGAGAATGAATTTCTTTTTGTTAAAAAATCTCAGAAAAAAATAGTGTAAACTTTCTGTTATGCACATTAAAGTCACGATGGTTAACAAATCAATTAACAAATTAATGTTAGTAATTCCTATCTGAATAAATCTGGCTAAATAATTGTTGCAAGACATCATTCATTTGTATTGCTCTAGAGACTATATACTGTCTGAATTCTACTTATGCTCATTAATTCTTTTCCACTTCACACATAAATATGGTACTTGACACACTGTTCTTGGTGATGTATAATAGCAATTTGCTTCTGACCCCTAGGTCACTATTTTTGTGTCTGTGCTACAAACCAAGATTCCAGGAATGAACGCCTCTATGAATGCTTATAGTAGAAGCAGTGCTCCATAATCGCTCCTGGTGATATGTAATAAACACTTAATTACTTCTAAAATTATCTCTTATTCTAAAGATATAGCCCTTTAAGAGCATATTTTTTGTGCTACGTATCAAGTATCTGGAATTAGATACTTTCTTATATGCTGAAGCACTTCTTATCTAGTTTAGCTGGCTACTCACAGGTTTAAAAAGCTGTAATATTTGTTCCTGCTTACTTCCGAGGCCTGAGTTTCATAAATGAGTAGGTTCAGAGTAAGGATCTCGCTGAGAGTGCATTGTTTGGAAGACAACAGAAAATCCTCCTCTGGGAAGGGATGATTATATACTGTAAAAAGGTATTTAATAAAACCACAGCAATTAAAAATAAGAATATAATACATAAAAATTAACACTCATACTGATAATTCAGTGAATGGTACCTTGTGTGAATTTGGAAGGTAGAGAAACACATGGGCAATAGAAAGAAGAAATGCATTGTATTGTGCTGCTCAGAGGGCTGGCTGGCAGCCCTGACTCGCAGGACTCTCTGGATATAAAAGCGGAGGAGGACAGAAAGAGTTACTTATTCCAATCCCCAAATCTATTCAATACACATTTTTTTTTGTAATCATTTTTTCTTTTCAGTTACTTCAATACCAGTCACTATTCTTTCAAATGTAAAAGAACAGAAAGGCTCAAGTAGCCAGTAACATGAGGATTTGAAAAGTATTTGCCCATGAATACCTGAAAAAGTTTGTAAGAGATCCAACTCAAGATTGCTCATGGTGTGAACTCTGGTATAACCTGTCTGTATCCACACCTGTAATTTATTACATGTCAGTTCTATGCAAAGAGTAGGTAGTATTTTGTTATTAGCAATCCATTTCCTCTTCCCCTTCTACCATAGAAAATTAGGAAAAATCTTCACAACGGTCTTCCTAGACATATGAATGATGAGCAAATCCTTAGAGGAAATAAGGTGATTTGCAGGACTGTGACAGAACATGGACTCAGTTGGTAAAAAAAAATGGAGTTACTCATGTCCTCGCTCTCCTCTGTGAGAAATGGGCAGATGTGTGTCTAGTCCCAGAAGGATGGAGGTGGAGGTAGAATAATATTTGGAAGCTTTTTCAAGTTTACCTGTGCAGGATCCAGGCTAAGGCTGACGAGACTGCTGAAAGAGGACTAACTGCAAGGCTGTGGTGATTGTAGATCCTGGATTCGGGGCCAAGGCAGGAGACTATAAGAAAAGCAGAAGGAAAATAAGAAGGGAGTTAGCTGACAACCTGTGAGAAACAGAATAGCAGCTACAATTTGCTGACTACTTTATTAAGAAAGTAACCTGCTTAGAACTAAGTCTCGAATACTTTTTACATTGCCATGGGTGTGCTGAGTGCCAAAACTGGTGCAGATCGCTGTCCCACTGTTTTAAGTGAGTGAGGCTCTCTGTAGATCCAACATACATAAAGCACCTGAGAGTCCATTTGAGGTAAGTCTGTAGATGCAGCTGCTGTGGAAAACTTTGCCTATCTTTCCATGTTGAAGATCCACAACAGTCCTAGTCATGCTAATGTGCACTTTTATGTAGATAAAACTTAAATCCTCACAGATTTACACAGAAAAGATTGACCTGGTTCTTTGTGATGTGCCTAAGTGAAAGCAAATGTGTTTTGCCTTGTGTTTGTTAGAAAAAGAAGTTAAGCCTTCTGACATTCCTTGGGAATTATTCCTCCTCTCCAATTAAGACTAAGTAATATCTTAATGTTCAAAAGGTCACAGGATAATTCAGGTTGGAAGAGACCTCAGGATCATTCAGGTTGGAAGGGACCTCAGGAGGCTTATAGTCCAACCTTCTGCTCAAAGAAGGGTTAGCTCTGAGGTCAGAGCATATTGATCAAGGGTTTATCCAGTCAGATCTTGAAAAACTCTCAGAATGGGGCCTGTGCAACCTCTCAGGGCAACCTGCTCCACTACTTGCCCGTCCTCAGTGTGAAAAAAAAATCCCTTGTATCAGTATGAAGCTTTTCTTGTTTCAGTTTATGTCTCTTGTCTCTTGTCCTCCCACAGTTCATTACTATAAAGAACCTGGCTAAATCTTCTTGAAGAATGTAGATATCTTGATAACTGATGATAGGTACTTAGGGGCTACTATTTAGGTCCTCCTTGAAGGTATCTCTTCTACAGGTTAGACAAGCCCAGTTTCCTGAGCCACTCTTCACAGGACAGGTGCTCAAGCCCCTCACCACCTTGGCAGACCAGCTGCTGTTTGTCACTGTCATCCCTGTACAAGGGAATCCAAAATCACATGTAGTATCTAGAAGTGGTCTAACAGTAACAAGAGATAATCACTTGCCTTGATCTCTTGGCTCTGCCAAGATCAGGAGCAGTCTCACTATGACATTGGTCACTTTTCTTGAGTGACTTTGGATGCAGCCCATCTTGGATACAAACCATTTTAGAGGTTTTAAACTATGGATATTTATATTAATAACACCTTTTAAAATTAACGTTTCATGCTATTTGTCTTTTCAGTTCTTTTCTAAATCTAGTCCTGTCTGATACTTCAATCAGACTGGAATCTCACTATAGCAAGATTGGGATGGAAATATTTTGGTTTAGACTTTTATAGCTATATATAGTTAACTACAGTCATTGTCATAAATTCTTGATGTTCCAGCAGTGAACAATTAGAACTATGAAACCAAACATAAATATGATTTATTCTGTTAACATTGTCCTATATAGTTGAGGATATGTAAAAGACATATATCATTTTTCTGTATTTCCATTACCCCCAATAAAACAGAGGTTACCAGAGGTAGGTGCAAGGTGTGCTTACTCCTCAATGGTGACTCTAAGAACATGGTAGAGAATACTATTTCTAAAGGTGAAGAGGCAAAAATTGAACCAAAGAAGAAATGGAATGTCACAAACTCACACCAGACCTTTGTCACTAACATGCTTCCATGCTCCTTGTTGTTATCATATTTTTGCATTATCATTTGTATAATCCAGTAGCTTTCTGTGTGTTCTACTACTCCCTCACTCTCAAATCTAGCCTTCATTTTTCTTGCAGGTTTCACTTTCACTCTTTGCAGATTTCATGAAGTGTTAATGTTTTATGTTTGAACTATTCTTTGATTTTTGTATGATTAATGTATGATAGAGCAAAGAGGTTTTCACCTACCTGAAATGGAAGCTAAATATTTCTTTGAGATGGGAAAGCTCGACTTACTTAAAGAAGTGAAGTCTAGGAAACAATTTATAAAATGGAGTCAAGGTGCAATCTGTGGGCCAAATGGCTCATGTAGACTCTGTCCTGACTGTGAAGATGAACTTTGGAAGAAAAGAATAGATCTTCAGGAATTTTAAATAATTGGTCCAGTGGTAAGGTATGTGGACTGAAAGTGAATATAAAAAAGGGAAGAGGAAGAGTCGACAGTCTATATCTGCTCTGCTCAATAGTTTAACGTATTGTGCTTATTTTGAGCATTTCTAATAAAAGAAGAGCAATGAAATGAAATGAAGAATTAAGTGAAAGTGCTGAATGTGAAGAAACAACAGGATGGTACAAAGAAAGTTGTGTCACCTTTTCTAGCTATTCACGCACCAGCCAAAAAGTGCTGATGTAGAAGATGTCATTGGAGATTCACATCCGTCTTTTTATTCTTGTTCTCTTTCTTTCATTTCTACTTCGTTTCCTTCCTGTAATTTTTAGATCAAAACTGCTCAGCAAATTCAAGGGTGAATTACACAATAAAACCTCACTTTTGGGTCAGATCAACTGAAGACTGAAAAAAATTCCTCATGCTCTAGCTGTGAACTGTGCTGCCACAGAAGAACAGCAGGGAGAGGATATGTAGTTGATAAGTAAGGATTGTAAGGATATTTAATTGACTACATACAATTTATATGCAACCTAAATCTATATTACAAACAGCCAGACTTGTAAGTAGACATATAAGCAGACTTCATAATTGAAACAAATGGTGCTGGACCGCTGGAACAGAGTCTGGAGGTGAGCTGAGAAAGCCATAGTCCTTAATTATAGTCACTTAGTCTAACAGAAGCATAGGATTTCTTCACAAGTTGTTTGTGGCTGGTGTCCTGGGGCTTCCTGGTTGTTATCTGAAGTCCAGCCTAAGAAGACTTCACATTCTACGAAGGTCTACGTGAAAGGCATTCCTGGATCACAAACAGGTGTTCCCGGATCAGTACAGATACAAGACTATCATATTATTTACTGTCAGCTGAGAATGGAAATGTAGGAGAATGGATGATAAACCTCAGTGGGCCATGCGTTTCTCCTTTATCTTTCACGACAGGTCTAGGGACCTACAATAGGGACATCTCAACAGACAGATAGTCTATTGAGCCACTCACATCTGGCTCTTAAGGGAGTTTCCTTTTTGTGGGCTGAGCACCTGGACAATCAGAAGTGCATGCCTAGAGTAATGTCTTCATTTCTCCATCCATCTGCACAGCAAGCATGAGAGCCTGAAAGGGGGAAACTATGCAGGCTTAAAAGGCTGGAGGAGCTAACAAACATTTGCAATCTTTGGTGCCATGACATAGGTGGCCAAGTCACTCATGTCGATCACATCAGGACACTGCTGTGCAGATTCAGCAGCAGTAGGACCATCTTGAGGGGTAGGTTTCTCTTCCTTAAGGGAGTTATCTTTCACATTTATGGTTCTGAGCAACTTCCAAACAGTTTAAAGGCAGTGCAACATATTTTGAGCCTCTTCTGTGAAATACACCATAGGGAGGGACTTCATCAATTTTACAGAGTGATCACAGCATAGGCAAATGACAGACAGAAGGAGAATGGTTTTTAGTTTGCCAAAATGTAGACTTTAATAAATATTTCCACTGATAAAGAGGCTTTGAAAGCAGTCTTCTGAGCACTACAAACAGAATGAGCAGGTAGTGTCCATTTCAGCCTAGTACATGTGCAGAATACAAACAGCAGTTTCAAATCCAACTACAGTCAAATAAAAGTAATAATAAACTCTTATCTAAAGAGACTTTCCCTTTCATTCTCCTGAGGTTTGACCACTTATAATATGGCATATTTGTAGTTTCAAGGGTGACCTAAGTTGGGCAAATCGTTGAACATCTGTGCCTCAGGTTTCCCATCCACACAAATGTTAATGACAGCATTTGCCTATTGCATAGAGGCTCTCTAAGGTTTAAGCAGTCAATATTTCCAGAGTATTTTGAAGATGCTGAAAGATCTTTGCACTGTAATTGCTAAACATTGCCAAATTAAGGCGTGGGTAAGATATGTGTCATATACACCATGGCAAAAGATGTTCTAGTATTGACTTAGACATCAGGGTGTCATGTTGCACCAAGCCCACATGTAAACAGTACTAGATTTGCATATGTTGTCATATAGTTATGTAGTCTGTGATCCACTATACTAGTCCTAGTGTATTATTGATTAAACACATGAGGCTTGATTCTACTTTTATGCAAATTTCATGCTAATGTAATTGCATTAATTTCAGCAGCATCTCATTTATACCACGAACAAAAACTATAAAAAAAATTATATTGCTTGTATTCAGTCTGATAGGAGTCAGTTTCATGTGTTTATAGGAGAAAGTCTTTTCCGTTTTAATTTATTTTGCTCAAGGTCAGAATGCATACGTATATTTTGTTGTTACTCTTAGTACAGTGGATGGCCATTGCTATTATTAGTGGGATTTTTTTGTTTTTGTGTTTTTTCCTGGGGTATCTTGCAGAAATGCAAAAGCCAGATCCTGGAAGGATGAAATGAAATTGCTGGTTCTTCTAAAAAGGGTTTTTAGTTTTCCACTGAATTAGATTTTGCTTGCATTTTTATTTCACATGCACAGATTGACTCACATTTTGAATATTCACTTAAAGCTTTAACCACACTTAGTACATTCATCGCTCTGCTTTGTGACTGACCTCAACCAAGAATGGCTGAAGGTCTCTGACAATCTTCACAAACTACATATCAGACTTTTCCTTTTTCTTGTGAATTTTGACAATTTTGGCAACAGTTTAAAAAACCATCAAAACCGCTTTTTCACTGAGGTCATTAAAACTCAAGATTATCTGTAGATGTAGCTTGGAGCTCTTTTTCTTTGCAAAGAGTGGGTTGCAAAACAGACACATTAAAATTACTGAAATAACTACTGTTTTCTATAAACTGGATGGAGAGGAAATTTATTAGAAAGCACTGGTCCAGCAATGCATGCATTCAGCCATCTGCTACAGGGGCAGCAAGCTTTGGAGGCAGACTATTTTCCACTTTCCTCCATATTAATAGATTGTCACGATGCCAAGGCCCAATGTTCAAGTCCTGCTGTAGTATTTCTTACTGTGCCTGTTTTGAGAAAAATGGTGTTTTATGGTGTGACCAGAACCGACTTTATAATTCTGCCTGATTTCCTAAATTCATAATGATTTTCAAGAGTTGTCATAAATGAACCTTGAACGTTCCTTCACTTACCTTTTGCACATGTAGGTCAACATTTCCAAATCTGAGAAGATCAGCCCAACAAATGGTAGGATTTGGGTAAACATGCCATTTCTATAAGGGATCCAGGATGTACTATCCTTTTAATGACTTGTAAGTGGATTCAATGCAGAGTGGCTAAAATGAAATTAAGTGACTGAAATGAAATCAGACAAACAGGAGAAGTTTTCTAAGGTTTGCTACTCTGGAACTTCTCAGTAGTTGGAGCTTTTAGTTTATGATGGAGGAAAAGCAAGACTTAGTGAATAACAAAGTAGGTAGTAGTCATTAAATAACTGATAAATATTATTCCATGATAAGATAATGCAAGATGAACATCTGCACTGCACCAAAGTATGCTCCCACCAGTGCTAATCGCAGGAATAATTAATAGTGAATCTGACTGAGTTCTGATGAGGAATATCCAGGACTGTTGTGAAAGCCTGGTGAAAAATCTTTATTTTTTTTTCTCGGGCTAACTTTGAAGTCAATATATGCTATCAATCAGCCATGACACTGTGGAAGAATTCCTTGAAAACGGGGAACTCGGAGAAAAACTAGGGCCTAGCAGAGGTTTGGCATTACAGAAGGTGGCTTGGGGTGATACACAGTTGCTAATTCCAGGATGGTTGGTATGCACAGACTCTGCTCCTCCACAGTTCCCTAGGCAGCACAATCTGCCCTCCTCGCAGCTGCAAAGAGGAGTGAGGGAGGGTGGAGCAGAGTGAAGACACTGCAGCCAAACTCTGTTGCACTCCCTGTGCTGGGCCACTGATAAGCTGCACAGTAGCTGCCCAATGGGAGATATATGATGAGATGTCCAGTGCTGAGCCAACAAGGGTGGCAAATCGCTCCTTTCACATGAACTTTACTTGAAGTTTGCTCATTATAAGCTCATTATAATGCCAAAACACACCACTATCTCAAAAGTCTCTCCAATCTCTCTCCTTCTACTTGGCCCTCCCTACACTGAAATTAGGCTAATAATAACCCTACAATGGCCTCTAGGCGTTCATTCATGTGTTGACTAGAGTAGCACTTTAAATCAAAAGCCGCAACCTTCCCATAAGCCAAAGCCTAATCCAAAGGAAGGCCCTAAATCTCTTCAATTCTGTGAAGGCTGAGAGAGGTGAAGAAGCTGCAGTAGACAAGTTTGAAAAGAACAGAGATTGGTCCATGAGGTTTAAGTAAAGAAGCCATCTCCATAATACAAAAGTGCAAGTGCTGATGGAGAAGCTGCAATAAGGTATCCAGAAGACCCAACTAAAATAATTGATGAAGGTGACTACACTACACAACAGTTTTTCAATGTAGATGAAACAGCTTTGTATCGGAAAAAGATACCATCCGGGATTTCCACAGCTAGAGAGAAGTCAATGCCTGGCCTCAAAGCTTTGGAGGACTGTCTGATTATCTGCTTAGGGTCTAAGGCACATGGTGATAACTTTAAGCCAATGCTCATTTACCATTCTGAAAATTCCAGGGCCCTTAAGAAGTATGCTAAATCTACTCTGTCTGTGTTCTATAAATGGAAAAACAAAGCCTGGATGACAGCACATCTGTTTACAACATGATTTACTGAATATTTTAAGCCCACTGCTGGGACCTACTGCTCTGAAAAAAAAGGCCATTTCAAAATACTACTACTCATTGGCAATGGACCTGGTCACCCAAAAACTCTTAGGGGGATGTGAGATTAATATTGTTTTCATGCCTTCTAGCACAGCATCCATTCTGCAGCCCATGGATCAAGGAGTAATTTCAACTTTCAAGTCTTAGTATTTTAGAAATACATTTTGTAAGGCTATTGGCTGCCATAGACAGTGACTCCTATGATGGATCCAGGCAAAGCAAATTGAAAACCTTCTGGAAAGGATTTATCATGCTAGATGTAGATGAAGAACATGCATGATTCATGGAAGGAATTCAAAATGTCAACATTATCAGGAGTTTAGAAGAAGCTGATTCTAATTGTCATGGATGACTTTGAAGGATTCAAGACTTCAGTGGAGGAAGCAACTGCAGATGTGATGGAATAGGAACAGAACTAGAATTAGAAGTAGATCCTGAAGTTCTGTGACGGTGTACTCCTTCCCCAGTCCCCCACCTCCAATCTAACCTTTCATCTGTAGTCCTACCCAAGTGACAACCGCTAGTGGCGATTGTGGTGGTTGTGCCCAGTCAGGATGACTGCACCTCTGATCTCTCTGCAATGCCTTGGGCAATAACCATCAATAACAGTCATGATGGCTGCATCCTGCTTAAATTGGACTCTGGGGAGACAGATGACAGAACAATAGCCAAGGGCTAAACGAGCATGCGCCGAACAAAATTTGATTGGCATGAGAACATGGCTATAAGTCATCATCTTGACCCATAAATAGGAGGACAGCCCCAGAGCCCAGTGAGCTCTCCTGCACAGCAGTGAGCTCCATGGCAGGGTCTCCTCCAGAGCAGGGTATGACTCTCAAGGTTACTCCTTGAGGCTGAGATTCCTTATCAGTGACAGATCCTCATTAAGTGACTAATAGCATGCTGAAACATTGCAAATGTTACATACTTCACTAAATTGCACCTCTGATTGATTGTGCTTATGGTCCTTTAGACACAGAAGCACAAAATAAGGTTGGAAGGGAGCTTTGGAGATTATCTAGCCCACTCCCACCTTGCACAAGCAGGATCACCTAGAGCGTGTTGCACAGGATTGTGACCAGGTGGGTTTTGAATATCTCCAGAGAAGGAGACTCCACAATGGGAAACCTGTTCTAGTGCTCTGTTATCCTCACAGTGAAAAAGCTTTTCCTCATGTTCTGTAGGAACTTCCTGTGCTTCAATTTGTTGTTTCAACTTCTTGTCCTGTTGCTGCCATCACTGAAAAGAGTCTGGCTCCATCCTCTTGACATCCTCCCTTAAGTATTTATAAATGTTTATAAGATCATCTCTCAGACTTCTCTTCTTTAGGCTGAACAGATCCAAGTCTCTCAGCTGATTCTTATATGAGAGATGTTTGAATCTCCTGATCTTCTTTGTAGCTCTATGCTGGACTCTCTCCAATAGTTCCATGAATAGTTTATGTCCCAGAACTGGACATAAACTGTTGAGCAAGTCTGGGACTAAGACTGGATCCAGCTGCATCCAGACTCTTCTGAGGAGTCTGGAAAACAAGAGGGTCCATTCTGAACCTTGTAACTTAACAGGAAGGTCTTCTTCACAATTTCATCTGACTCTGTTCCCGATGCAGTAAATAAGCAAGTGTAACTTGCCATCAAATCTTGTTAAATCTCTGTTTTATTGACCATTGAACTTTGTTAAACCATTGTCCTATATCAATAAAACATATTACTACTTCTCTCTTATGATTGAAGTGCATCATTCATCCATGACAAAATGTGACTAAAATTGCTGCAATCTCATGATAAAATTTTAGCAGATGAGGAGTTGTTTCATATGTATGAGCAAAAAAGTGGTTTCTTGAGATGGAATCTACTCCTAGTAAAGATACTGTGAACATTGTGGAAACGACAACACAGAATTTAGAATATTACATAAACTTAGTTGAGAAAATAGTAGCAGGGTTTGAGAGGATTGACTCTAATTTTGAAAGAAGTTCTATTGTGGGTAAAATACTACTAAACAGCGTTGCATGCCGCAGAGATATCCTTCGTGAAAGGAGGAGTCAATCAAGCTTCACTGCTGCCTTATTTTAAGAAATTGCCACCTTTCCCAATGAATTGCCTCCCAAACGAAGGTGTGTCAATGAAGTTTGTTGCATTGATTAACTTTTCCTTTTAGCAACCACCACCCTGTCAGTCAGCAGCTGTCAACATCGAGGCAAGACCCTTCATCAGCAAAAAGATTACTCCCTGAAGGATCAGATGATGGTTAGCAGTTTTTAGCAACAACGTGTTTTCAAGTAAACTATGTACATTGTCCTTTTAGACATAGTGCTATTTCATACTTAATAGACTGCAGTATAGTGTAAGTGTAACATTTATATGCACTAAGAAGCCAAAAAATTCATATCATGCACTTTATCGTGGTATTTGCTTTACTGTGGTGATCTGGAACCAAACTTGCAGTGTTGTCAGTGTCTGTACATGTAAGTCTGTGTCAACATCCTCTGTGCAACACCACACCAAATAAGTGCAAAAGAGGGATTGCACCCCAGCATGGTTAAGCAATTGATGTGGTTCATTCTTATGTTGAGAAAGACTGACAGCATGAAACTTAGAAGATCCTAATTCCTCAGGAAAGAGGCTCAAACCACCAAAGAAAATAATCACAGACAGTTTCTGTATGCAGTTGCCATGGGTCAGGAGAAAGCCGCCTTGGTAAAAATGGCAGAACCAGGTTACTGGTAGCATTCAACAGCAGATCTGTAGAATAAATATGACTGTTCTTACTGTTAGAGAAAAAGGACTAATCCAAAGGAGGATGGAGGAAGGTAGTAAGCTGCATGTTCTGCTCAGAAGAATTCAAAAGTTTTTCACCTTATCTCCGTAGAAGAAAGTCACATCCCAGATATGTCTTTGGCACTGATAAAAATTTCCAGCCTTTTGCTGATTGATAAATTTCATCAGAAAGGATTTATCCTTTTAATGGTAGATTTTACAGCTTCTGTGGCATAACCTGATTCTAGACTAATGAATAATCAACTTGCAGGCCTGCACAAACAGTCCAAGACACACAGTAAAGTCATGTCATGTCAAATCAGGCACTTTCCCCCACCGAATTTAAATTAGGATTGAATTCTATCTTTTTCTATCAATATCTTGTAATATCACAGGCAAAGAGGAATTGTGATATTCACATTGATTAGATATATGCAAAAGTTTCTCGATGTGTTTCATGATGAAGGGCTGTCTGGTGTGGAAGTAAGAGTAAGAGTAAGACTAAGAGTAAAACTCAAATTTTTACTGTTATTATGGCACTTAATCATAGAGTCACTTAGTTCAGAGAAGAGGTGTAAATGGTTGAAGTGCTGTAAGTCCTGCCACCAGACCCAGCCTACACATCACTAATAAAATCAGCATAGGTGCCATTTCAATTTCCATGGTAACACATTTCTTATTTTTTCTGTCGATACCCAGAATATGCAGTTAGGTTATCAGTCATATTCATCTAACTGTATTAAATAGAGTGCATTGAAATATCCCAATGTTGTAGGTAAATCTTTGTGACTTTGCTGAAATTTCAGTTTACTGCAGATCAGAACCCCCTTGAATCACCATGCTTTCTCTAGGAAGATTGTTCATTCCTCCCATTTCTTTTCTGCTTCATAGCAGATGCCAATTAGCTGTCCTTTACTTAAGCCAAGAAACAGGATGAGTGATGCCTTTGGAGTCACTCCTCTTGAGTTTTCATCACTTTGAGAGTCTCCTGCTCCTCCTCCTCAAAAATAAATCACAAGCAAGAAAGCAGCATAGATGCCAGTCAATTATATAGTTATTTTGTGCTGTATTTGTCTTCTGGTAACCACAGGCAAAAGCAATATTCACTCTGTGCCTCAGTGAAAAAACCCTATCTGCTTGGATCATCCCCAGCCTGATCTGCCATGCTAATAACATTTGTCTTTATTTTTTTTTCACTGACATTATCACAACATCTTATGTCTTTTACATGTTTTGTGTTATAAATTATTGAATTCGTACACACAGACTCTTATGCAAGAAAACAAGCAGAGAAGACAGCAGGGTACAAGTTCTGAAATGAGAATAAATAGGAGATAGGCAACAGGATATGTTGTTTCCAAGTGTACAGATACTTTGTTTTTGTTAGCCTTTGGAAAAGAAATTGAAAATAAGCCATCTTTTGGCCCATTTGTCAGACAATATTGTGTTTCTCTTGGATTCATCATTTAGAAATTGTATTTTTACTTATCTCAGGTCATTATTAATGGAGATAATGCCTTCTTCCACCCATGGCTGGAAAAGAAATGTTTTCCAGAGGATTCTCCTGACTAAAATCTTTTGTAAATTAGCTATCCTAAAGATCTCTCTTGGGATTTCTCCCACTCAGCTCATTTTTTTTCTTTTTTTTTTTGGGAGTGGAACAACATTTGAACAGTTTTTCACAGTAGCTTGTACAAATAGCATTACCAATTGCATTAACATTTAATTACCTCAGAAAACTGGATTATTTGAATCTGTCCTCTGGGCCATACAAAACATTTGTGAGACTTACCAAGAAATGCATCTGAATGACCAGGAAGTTTAATACTGAAATACAAAGCACCCAGGTACTTTGCTGTCCTTATTATGGAATATATAGGACAGCCATATATTGCTTTTGTTGCCTGAAAAAAAAAGCCAAAGATTTGACTGGAAAACAATTTGCAATCTCTTCTCTTTGTCTTTGCAATAGACTATGCTATTCTCTCAAGCTATAGCGAATGATACATTGCCATCACCTAAGATGAGAGTTGGCTAAGAGAAGATGACTCCAGCAATCAGACCTGCTGCTGGCCAGATAGCAGTGGTGGAGCCTGTACCCTGCACTGCCATGCTGCTGTGAGGATGATTGCTCTGGTTTCTGTTTATCAGGTTCTAAGCTTTAAGGTAACTAACATGACTGGATTTTTATTTTCTGTAGGAAGCAAAAATTACCCCCATCTGAAGGATTATTTTTGTTTGAAGAAGATGGTGCCATGAGCCCAAAGGGAAATTCCTTTTTTTCAGCTTTGTAAGACTAGTAGCCCAAGCATAGAGAGAGGTTGAGCAGCAAAAGATAAAGTCGTAGAACTGGCAGGAAATTAAAGGTCTTCCTTACACCATGTCTCTCTCTAAGCTCAGACAGAGCTGTATTTGCCATAGTAGCAAAATCTTTTCTTGTCTTTAGCAGTAAATATAAGACCAAAACATAGAGGCTTCCAGAGCTTGAAGGAAAAGGTCACCTAAACTGACCATTTTTACTCAATTTTCTTTAAAATATGGTCTGAATTCAGTAATTAAAAACAAACAAACAAAATAAACAAACAAAAAAATCTCCCCCCTCATAGTATTTTTCTTGCTAACCTAATCAGCTAGAATATAGAATCTGCCCTGGCAGTACTTACTGTCATGCTAGATCTGGACTTTTCCTTGTAGCTTCTCTTGCATCTCACAGTTCTTTCCAAGTGTTCTCTAGCTTCTTTCACAGCTGTAAAATAAGCATGGAGACCTTTAGGACTAAAAGCAGAAATCTCTATTGGCTGCTTAAGCTGAAAATAATACAATTTAAGACTGAAAATTTGAATTAATGACTAATGGAATTTCTGCAGCATCCAGTTTCTCTGTATAAAGAGAGGTTGAGTACATAATATCTCATGTAACCCTGAAAAAGCAAAATAGGAATCTAGAAATTAGTACTCACTTCTGGCATGTTTGGAAACTAGCTTCAGAACGTATTAGTTAGCAACGTCTTTGGAGAAGAAAACATACTTTTTTTTTTTCCCTCAAATCTATCATGTCCTGTTGTGTCAACATTTAATTCATATTTGAGCGGTAAGAAACTTTCCTGAAGGTCAGAACAAACCCTATAAAGCCTAGAGGTAGGGCAGAAATACTATAGTCAGTAGAATAGAAACATTTTGGGAGTAGTGCTTATTTACACTGTTTATTCAATCTTAAATACACTTGAAATGCCATTAAATTTAATAGTCCTCATTTGAAGACATCTGTGGATTCGGGCCAGCATTTCAAATGTGAATATGTCATTCAGAAGCATCATAGTTAATTGAAATGATATTTTGAAATACTGTTTCACTACAGTTGAGGGGAAGATTAAACCTGTGCAAACCACAAATTTTTGGATCCTCTGTTTGAAACCAGCTTTCTCTTGGCATATTTGTGTTCTTGTCCTTTTCTTTTGACACCATGGAATTACTACCAGCATACCTGACACTTATTCCCTGACACTTACTTCTCTGCCTTTTGATGTACGTACCTTCCTAAGTGGGTCTGGCCTTGCCTTCACATAGCCATTCTTGCAGACTTTTACTGTATTTTGATGGGTCTTGTAAACCTGTTGCCATTACCCTGGCCCCAGAGCTTCCAACCTGAAACTTCCACTAGATTCCCATGGCACCTTTGTTAACTTTTTGGAGCATTAATGTCACAGAAAGGCTCTATAGTTTCCAAAATTATGTTTTTTTTTTTCCCAAGGAAGAAGACCATCATTCTGAACATCAGAAATATTATCCCTTGTACCCCCAGAGGAGTCCACTTTTGCCTGCGTCTCCTACCCTCGGCAGGCACCAGCAGTGCCATATGAAGAGGTCACCCTCCCTTGCTCACATCCAGTTTTTTTTACTCTTTTGTTCAGCTGTTTGTCATTACTCTTTCATGGAAGATGACATAACGATCAGGTAGCCAGCTGAGTTGCTCAGATGAATGCCCCCAGTCTTCTCCAGGGGAAAATAGAAGATGGTTTAGCAGAGAGCTAGCAGCCAATTTCATTACGGCAGCCTAGCTCTCATACCTAAGATGAGTTAGGGAGTGACATGTGAGCAGTGCAGCAGGTCTGAGGAGGTCCTGGATACTGTCTCCTGTGTCTCCTGGGAATGGCTATGTCTCCCTTTGGCACAGTAGCATGAAGGAAACCATGCGTATCCTCAGCCCTAGCAAAGTCTTGGAGAAGTGGCAAAGTCTTGGAGAAAATCCACCATTTCTCTCTGTCTGCAGGTGTTTTTTAAAAGGCTGCAGCCTGCTAAAAAGAGAGGGGAAGTGGCACATGCTTGCAAGGAGGCTGCAGTCTGCTGTCCTCCAAGGAAGGGAGTCAGTTATCAGATGCTTCCCCAGGGCTGTTGGGAAGATCATGGCTCTGTTTGTACAATGGCAAACAGTCTGCAAGCCAGAAATCAACATTGTCATGTCAGTCACAAACCACTATCAACAAATCAATTAACCAGATCTAAACAAAGCCTTTTTAGTGCATAATGAAATTTTATTTGTCCTTCATTGTTTTTCATTTATTTGCCACAGATTGCCATTTATAGATGCTGATGGAAAAAGAGGCACAAGTATAGAAAAAAATAAGAAAAAAAGATATATTCATTACATTTTTTTGGCCTCAGACAGCAGCAGAAAACAAGGGGAAGGTGTTTTTGAAAGTGTTTTATTTCAAATTTTCACATACATGCATTTCAGACATGAATGAGCCTCCCTATTGGACAATAATCTGGGTTAAACACCTATTATTACATATACTGCCAGAAAAGATCAGGAATAATCAGAATCCCAGTGATTACTGCAGGATAATAGCTGGATTATTAAACCATCTCATGTCCATCCTTCTGTGTCTGTGTCATGATCTTATTTTGCAAAATCCTTGCCTCCATTGACTCCTACTGCAATTGCTAAGCAATGCAGAGGATGCACACACCACCTCCAAGAGCAAAACCTTCAGCTGCTCTCATTTCCAAAGTCATTCTTTTGTTATTTGGTAGGAGAATCTTTTGTAGAGCTGTGAATCGATCCCACTCAGGCGCTGACCTTCACTTTATTCAGAAATAAACCAGCAAGAGGAATGAAGCCATGGGAGAAACATAAACTAAATTAGCTTTATTTTCTTCCAGGTGACAAGAGTTCACAGATATCATTTATTTCCACCTTCAGGCTACACAGAAAGTCCTCACTAGGCAGGCAGCTACCAAAGCTGTGTGCTTGCTAGCTGAAAAGCACCCAGAAGAGATGGGCTCTGCCCTCCTGAGACCTTGCTTCTGCTGTGAGAGGTAAGTGGTTGCCTTACTAAAATAAGAGTATAAAGGAATCTGCCAGTCTTAAGCCAGATATTACTTCTCCAGAGCTAGATGAGAGAACCACACAAGGAAAAATATGAAAGTGAATGTTTGGTGTACACAAGAATGTGCGAAGTTAAAAACAACACAAAAGAGAGCAAAAGTGCACAGAAGGTCGAAAAGATCTTGGTAGCTTTGCAGTGGCTCATTCTGTAAGTAAAAACAGAAAGGAATAGACTGAGCAAAAAGTCCGGTCCTTCCCTCCACACTTTCACATAGCTCTGCTCTCAGCCTCACTGGTTCATCAAGGCAAGAAACAGGCTTGGTAGTACCTAATATGAATCAGCATGTTTTCTTATATATTCTCATATAACTCAACTGTGGGAGACCATAGTCAGAGCCCAAGAAAATGTCATCTTCCAAGTTCTTCCAAGTTCTCCTTGAAGTAACTAAAAGAAAACATTACTTCAAGAAGTGTGGGAGCTGTGAATTTAGTAGTAGCTTTGATGATAGTACCTTACAGCAATCTATCTGTTGCTGTAAATAACATGGAGGCAGGCTTATAACACAGTGTTGTGTTATTCCACAATCAAAGGCTCCTAGTAGGTGCCTGAAGGGTCGATTAAATCAGACTAGGGGAGAATCTCCTAGCTATTAGAAAAGGGAGGGAGCACAAGAAAGCCTGTGAGAACTCACGTCAGGAACGGTTTTGGATGTGAGTTCCACAATTACCACAGCAAGCAGAAAGTGTGGAATCCAAAGAAGCAGCAGCAGCTGGCCAGAGTGGCTGAAGAATGTGTTCAGACTATAACTCGTTTGAATAGTCTGGGAGAGGGGAAGGGGAAAGAATACACGGAAAACAGCTAAAAGTAGCTGGGGTATGACCAGGGAATATATATATGGGTTATAGGTGGGGTATAACTGCTTATGTGTTAAGGGAAATGGAGCTCTGAGTAACAGCACTGATTTCTGGTAAAATTCTGCACTTGGCACAGCTGTCACTGGGCTGGGGCTGAGGATACACATTGCTGGTGGCCAAAGGACAGAGAATGATGGGCTTGAATGTGTCCAGGAGCTATTGACTGCAACAGTCAAAGTTAGTGTCTCTGGCCCTGGGCCTGCACATGCCAGAGCAAGATGGCAAAAGTACCCTGCTATAGAGTTGAGTCCTAAATGCTGAAGCTGATGCTCTTTTCAGTAGCTCCTTCTGGGGCTACTGAAAGTGCCCAGTAAAGGCTTGTGCTCTTGTAGTTTGAGTGGTATGAGGTATGAAGTGTCAATGCAAGTATCGTGTGTTCACCCTCCCTTCTGCCTTCAGGAGTTGTTCTTTTTTAAGGGCAGAGAGGCCAAAAGCAAACGAGAAAGTGAAGCTAGGATGGTTAACTGCAAAGGGCTGAGCTGCTCTCCTCTGAGATGAACGGCAGCCAGCTACAGATGTCAGCATCTGAAAATGTATCCTGTAAACTCAAAGAGCTAAATCTAAGAACTAGGAGCTTAATAATTTACAAGGAGAGTTCATGAATAATGTAAAGGTTGCAAAAGAGCCATTCCCTGGTCTGAAATCAGTTAGTCTAGTTGCCTTCTAGTGCTTGTCAGGTTGGCAGCTTTTCCAGGGGGTGCTGGCTGTTCTCTGTGTTCCCTGTGTCCCAGTGGAGCACAAATGTGGAGAGGTAATGAAGATAATAAACCAGTAGTGCCAGTAGGTAATAAATAGCAACCTCAGAACAGAACTAGGTTGGGGATTTGGGGGGATTCTTGCTCATTCTGGGGACTATGTGCCTATCTGAAGGAAGGTATCACAGTGAGCCAAGATATCTCCACTTACCACCAAATGTAGGCCAGTTTTCTGGAAAAAATGCAGCACATTCCTCCCAACAAGATATTTCCCATGATACTTTCAAACCCTCCTCCACGGCAAGGAGCACTGCAGATCCTCCATGCCGCAGCCATAAGGATTCTTGGTAGTGAGCAACTGGCCAACCACCTTGAAGGCAGCATCATCTTTTTCACCCATCTGGCTCTTGAGATATGCACAGGCATGCATGGGGTGCAGCACGATGCTGCATTAATGGAAGTAGAAACTGGATAGCAAAAAGGTGGGCCCAAAATTATACTGAAACATCCAAGTAATCCAAAAAAATCAGGCAGCCTTAACTCTAGGATGCTACCAGCACTGCCTGAAGTCCCACTTCTTTTTCTTCAGAAAATCAGAGGTCATTGTTCCTTCCTAACATCTCCTGAAACTTGAACTCGAAATATTTTCCAGTCATTGTCCTGAATATTTATGTGCTGCTGCTGCCCGTGTGTACGTTCAAATAATTTCTGTAACAAATAGTTGCTCTGCCATGTAGATAAAAAGACACCTATATCACATATCTTAGAACATGAAGTGTGTTTGGTATAGTTTGTTATATAAATGTCACAGAATTTCAATATTATTATGAGGCAGATGAATAATAATTGTAGGATTTGTTCATCAGCATTTGACAGATAAAAATCTGAGTGGGTGGACATGAAATGGCACCTTAAGATTTTGCCTGCTTGAGGAATATTGGGATTGTAATTGCACCTCTGCAAATCAGCTCTAAAAATAGAGCGAGACAAAAGAAAATGAGATGTGAATGAGAATTTATAATAGTGTTTTGTATAACGTCTCTTTCATTAGCATCCATCTGGACAGAACTGATTAAGTCTCTCAGCACACGTCACTAGGCAGGAGAAGCAAAGATAAAAGGATGTTCAATAGCAGAGAACCAAGAAGTTGTATCAATAATAGAACAAATGCATTCACTGACAATCTATAGCCTGCAATAAATTTTCCTTATTTTACTTCTAACCAGGGCACCATAAAACAGTGACATATATAATTCAAAAACGTGTTGTTTTCAGTCAGAACTTACCTTGTCTTCAGTTCCTCTTGCTGTGTAATGAAGATGCTCAGTGGGCAGTGTGCAATCTTATGAAAGGCTTGACCCAGACAGAAGAGCCAAAGCTGACAAAGATGTTTCTAAAAGACTTTGGAAATGCATTCTGTACAGATAATTAATACAGAAAGAGTGAATGCATTATGCCTTGGCATTGAACTGAAAAGAAATACAGCACAGGCTAGATTTGTGCAGGTAACAGGCAATGGGTTATCAAATAAATACATTTATTTAGAAGAGATATGCAGTTCATAATCAACTTTTAGGATTAAAGGCTTAAATCATCAAAAAAAAGAGAAAATCAGATTTGAACTGTTGAATCATTTTATGAAGATGCCTCACACATTATGTTAATGCAAGTGTTATTAACTTTGAAAACATGTCAGGAAGGGAAATGCTATTTTTTGCCTTGCAAAATCTTTCCCTAAAACATCAAATTAAAAATCAAGCCATTTTAACCAAAACTCAGGCAGATTAGTCTAAAGTCAGACAGGTAATTTGTCAGGCTTTCAGAGAGAGGCATTGGCATAATTTCTATAAAGCCCTCTAAATCAGGGGGGAGATGTGTGCCTTTTTAGCTTTAGTCTTTATAAATACAAGCATAAACTGTTTGTGACTGACCCAACCCAACCTGGAGAACTCTCAAGGGTAAGTAAGTTCTTACATATTTTCTAAAATTAGGTTTTTGCTTGGTACTGGTACTTTACTGGTACTCTCTTACCAGATACCCAATGCAGCATTTGGAGATAAGTCTGATAAGAACCTCAAGAGAGGAAAAGCTGCACTCAGAGCTTCCATCTCCTTGGGCGTGAGGGTCCACACAAGGACTAACCCTGCCCACGATGGGCAATGATCGGTGTGTGATAGAGAACATCTGCAGATCTGCATAGGAAAAGTCACTCTCGAGGTGGATGGCAAGGCTACTGGATGCTTGGGGATGACTGAGCAAGGAGGGGATGGCACAGGAGTTGCCTCTTTCCCTTTGGGAATTTGGAGCACACTGCTGAGATGGGCTGATTTCCAGTGTGTGTGCTGAGAGGGGCCGAGCCAATCCAGAAGGTCCACGAAAATCCCCCCTGCCTCTTCAGCTGCTGCTGCGAAGGGTTTTGGTTGCCCAGGCAGTGCAGCAGGGTTCAGCCTGTCCTCAGGCTTCATAATTCTTGAACCCAGTGACTGTTTTCAGACAGTTCTGACCCAGAGATGGAGGTCTCAAAAGTAATGATGTTTTTACCAGTTTTATGCAAGCAGGCAGTTGGGTCAGTGAGGAAGGGAAGTGTGGACACTCGTGAATTCACCTCTGGGTTATGCTGGATCCCTTTGGCTTAATGGCACTGCCGAATGCGTTAGCCCAAAAGTCACTGCCAACATATTCGATAGGAAGACATAACAATTCTTGTAATGGAGACCTAATCAAAAACCTTTATGCAATTTAGCAAAAAAAAAAAAAAAAGAAACGGCAACAAACCAAGGCTTTGTCACATGTGATACTCGTGGAGTTACTTAATCTGCATGGGTGCAAGACTACTTTTGGAGCTGATGTTGGAAAATTTTTATCAATTCATTAGTTCATCTCTGGCCCTTAAAGCCATAGTGAAATCACAGGCCAAGGGAAATGTTTGCTAGCAGAAACACCATATCAGTAACATGATCTGTCCAGGGCTCAAATGTCACACAAGATTCCAGCTAGTACCAAAGCTCCTCTTGTCATGGTGGTGCAAAATAAGGTAGAGTTTGACCCTCCGTGTCTTTCAGCATGGGCATCTGCATTGCTAACAGTGTGTTTAAAACTAAGAGAGAGCAACCGGCACGTCTTGAACTGGGAAATGTCACTATCCATTCCTCATATATCTGCTGCACATAATTATAAGGATTGATGCTCTAATTATGTATTTTACTGATGGGATGTTTATGACAACATCTATCAGGAGAACAAAACACTTAAGGTGATCTCGCTGTAAATACCTTCCGAGCCCCGCCATTCTGCTGATATATATCAGATGGTTCGAATGTGCTCAGGATGGGGGCCCGGCATTTCTGTGAGTGATGAGTGCTCTAAAGCTATCTTTTTCTACCCAGACCCAAAATTGCTCAGAGAGAATTCCATAAAAAAGCAGCCCCACTATTATCCCCACAGTGAGGAACAGAAGCAAAGTCATGTTGCTGTGTATTGTGATATTTATGATTACAATTTGAAAGAAAGGTCCCTCAGCTTCTCTAAATGAGCTCCAAAGCCATTTAAATGGTGGTTACTAGCTTGCAAGTTGTTTTTTGCCTACCGTTCTTGTTGAAAATCACACCTCTGCTATGAAACACACAGATCTTTTCCATTTTTTCCCCATTTCCCTGCAAAGCTCCAAACCTGTGAAAACATGGAAATTGGAAGAGAAATGTTTTATAGTATTTTGAATTCACTGACATAAATACTTACTAATCAGAGTGATAAATTTCTGTCTAATCCAAACAGGAAAATAAAATAAAAAGGACATATTTGTGCCAGCATATATCAAAACCCCTTGAGCTGTGCTTTTCTGTAAAACTTCATAAATACTGGGGCTGACACACCAATTCAGCTGCAGAGCCACAGACAAGACAGCAGGAAAATATTTATTTGATATGATTATGATCTAAACTTCATGTCTGATTCCTTTCTCCCTCACAAAGTAGAATATTAGATTAGATGTTTCTGTATGTACATTGTAATCAGCCTTCTTTTCACCAACTCCTTTTTGATCTATGAGAGAACAATTTTGCTTATTTTACTTCAACCGAGAAAAGCCTAATTATATGCACGTCTGGAAACGTGATGTTATTAAAATTGAGAGAAATGTCTCTGAATAAAACACAGAACTCTGAAAAAATATATTTCTATTATTAGCAACAAGGCACATTCTCATTGCTGTACTTGTGGGGATACTTGAAAAAAATCTGGCTTCTCATCACAGTGATGGAAGGCAAAGGGAAAGTGAAATGCACCAAACAACCTTACCTGGGACAGATGTGCTGCATCTCGATCAGCATGACACAACCTGGATGTCAACTGCTTGACTTAAGGTAGTCTGGGAGGGACATCCTCCGAGAGAAGAGAGGCAGACAGTTAAAAGGCATTTTCCCCATTCATCTCCTTTTATCTCTTCTCTTGTCTCTCTTTCTATCTCACCCATCCTTTGGCAGCAGGGCTGCATGCTAATGAGCAAATACCTGGTGCAACAGAGATTGTCATTGGGGAGTAATTAACGTTGGTGGAAGAAATGCTCATTCTGCAGTTTACCCTACAGTGCATGTGGATGTGATTGTGTGCCAGTAGGTAGGATGACATATAAGAACTCATGCATGCTCATATATATATACATATATATGAGGATCATGAGATGTGACTAAAGATATTTTTATTTCCCAGGTTCCATAAACAAGATCATAACGATGTGATATCTTCACATTCTTCCAGTTCACCCCTTTTCCTTTCAAAGAGCTGTTATTATGCTAGAACTTATATAACTACTTCCTTACTGAAAATAATTTGCTGTTTGCAGTAGAGTTGCATATTAGATCAAAACCTTTATACTGCTCTGCTCTCTTTCTGTAACTTCTTTCGAATATATACTTCTGGAGAAAAGAAGTGGCATTATGCTGAAGACCCAAAACTCAAAGCTATTTAAATCAGCTCCTAGATGAATTTAAGCAAAAGTCAAGGTGATGGCTTGTTGGTGTTTCATCTTCAAATGCTGAACTATGGACTAAACTATCTATTTAATAATGGTCCCTGCGACATCCTTTAATTTATTACCAGCCATGTATATGATGTTTTCTTAAATATATAGGCAATGGGTGCCCTGTCAGAGAGGAAATTGAAGCTAAACAATACACGTACACACAAAAAAAAATAGAAAATAGTCATATAAACATAAGAAGGAGGTGTTGGAGACCAAATGATGAGGCTAGTGTTTGTTTAGCGGAAGTGCATTCTGTGGGCACTTTGTGGATTGTGAAAATTGCAGAGAGTAAAGAAGAAAAGGTTATTTGTAACACAGTTTTCCTGTAAGACAAATTTTTCCCTGAAAAAATATTATTCACAAAAAGTCCATTCTATACCACCAAAATAGTTTATAAAGTTGTTTTGCTATCACCGAGTTATTATCTTAAAAAACACACTGCAAAATAAAAAATGAAAGATATAAATACTGCTTTTATATATTTGCCAGTATGAATTTTATGTGTTTTAACTGCTCTTTGTTGGAAAATTGCCCTTAATTTGTTTCTTAGAAGTGTGGTAAGAGCTGCAGATAGAAATGGTATTTTTCATTTCAGTCACCTTCATGTATTTATTTTCACCAGAATCTTTTTGAGTTGCTAAAAATATATTCATTTGAAAATGGTTACTTGAAAACATGCACTTGTAAGTTCATTTTTACCATTTTGTTAATGACATTTCTAATCATATTGAGTTTAAAAATATCTTTAGTAGAAACAAAGTACATCTACTCTTATGCTCATATATCATGAAGATCCTCCACTGCGGTGGCAACATGCACTGTTTGGACAATGTGACAGCTAGAATAACACATATTTTTCCTATAAAGATCCTGTTTACATATGTGTCTTGTGCAGTAAAATTATTTTATACCCTATAAATAAATCTTTACTTACACGGATTTAAGGGCACGCATATGTTACAGCCTTCCTAAATTTAATTCGTAAAAATGAGCAAGTACTAAAATACCACACTCGTACTAGCTGTAACGTTCATTAGTGGTATTTCTTAGTGGGCAGGAACTACCAGAAGACTCTTTTTGCTGAAAGATGATTAAAATCTGCACCACATTGGGCACATCATCTTCTCCACATTAAGTGCAAAATTTTAATTAGAGACTCAATGAAAGTGGCTGGCATTGCCACAGTGCCCCCTTGCTCTGTTGGTGACACACTCAGCGTGGATGGGGAGAGCATGGTGTGGGTGATCAGTAAACTTTGCTTTGCTTGTCACCGTCATCAAGGATTATCATAGTTTCTGATGTATGTCAAAGTGGTATCGCCGACTTGGTGTAGAAAAGGCAAAACAGAAGCTGAGCAGTACAGTGCTTTTCGAAAGTGCAGAGGGAAGGGAAGGAAATTAGTGCATGTAACGTATATGGCAGAACTGGGCTTCCTCGCAATATGCAAGGATATCACTGGTATCTCTCCAGGCCTAAAAAGAGGAAAAATCTTCACTGGGGGTAAAAGAAAATCAATAAATGAAAATGAACCTGAAGTGCTTGCACTTACTGGAGCAAAATGGTCAGCTCAAAGTGGCATGTGAGAAAGAAGATGTAGCAGGACCCTCCAGCACAGGCAAAAGAGTTGATATCTTTCAACTTCAAACAGAAGGCAGAGCAAGCTTTCCCTCGCTTCCTTCTGCCACATTAGTTTTAGCGGATAAAGGAGAGCAAAATTTAAAGTAAGCATTTCCCTCCACCACCTCCCTATAAATAGAAAAATAAATTCTTTATAACTAAGCAGAGCTCTGAACTGGCCCTGGAAAGTCATTATAGTATGTAGATTTGTTTTCTTTTTATACAAAACCCAAATCAAAATCCTATATAAGCTTCTTTTGCCCATATCTGAAATTGCTGCCTGATTTTTTATGCAGCAATCCTTCACTGAAAATGCTTCTGCAATTTAAATGCTGTATGAAGCATTTATTGTTCATACTCTCTGCAAAGGTCTAATGGAGGAATGAGGAATTTATCTTATTGTGGTCATTATTGTGACTGTCTTCAGCTAAGCAGAATAGTGCAGTGGTCCTGGATATAGAGGGGCCTCAAACTGTATTTTTTTATAGTCACATATGAACTGGCCCATAATAATGTATCAATAAACCTCAATTACACTCAGGAAAATACTAAAAGCAAAGCTCAAGTGAAGCTCAATAAAGTCTACAGGCATTTTAGAGCTGTGTGGAATAGTGACATCCATCTGGTATTTTTCAGCAACTTGTAGTCAATTACTGCATTTCATCATATGTAATCCTCTTTTATCTTCAGTTCCTGCTGCTACGGTAATTCTCACTCTGCTACATCTGTGGCTTTACTGTGAATTTTTATCACCTATGAGTAAGTGGATCCTTTTTTTTTCTTTCTTTTTTTTACTAGCAGTTATTTTACTGTATCTGCTGAAAAAAAGAGAAAAAAATAATAAAAAAAGAATTTAATTGCAAGAGAAGCAAAAACATACCTAGAGACTGCAAGGTAAGGATGTAAAAGAAACCTATTCAGATATCAGCAAGATAAAATGAGCATCGCAAAGGTAGCTTTCCGATCAGGGCATGAATTCTTGAAAACACCGAGCGGGCTGTGGTATCGGGAGTGACATATATTTTTAACAACCTGCCATGGTTTGATCATATCTGTGACAACCCATTAAAAAGAGCATTCTAAAAGAAGTCATAATTGTATTTTTTCTGGGAGAAGGGAGCTTTGGCTGTCTTGTTCTTAGGCGGAACACTATATCCAGAGATATATCCTCTCTGTATGCCGAAGAATACAAGGTTCAAACGCGCGGCAGCAGAGTTCACCGTGCAGTGCCAGTTCTCCCACACTAGCCTAATCAAATGCTAAATCCTACAAAGGCACCCACTGATTTGTGGGCAGAAGGAGACGGCGCAAGGCAAAGCCTTCTAATTTCACAGCCTTACGCAAAGGTCAGGCAGCATCTAAACCTTCATACTCAGGGAGGCAGAGGGACTGCTCTCCTGGGCCTCAGGCTGAGATACACAGTTTTAAGAAAGTGATGAAATTCTCTATGGGACTAACGCATGGAGCTTTCCTCACAGCTCCCTGAAACGCTGGGCACATTTTTAAGCAGATAAGGACAAAATGAGAATAGACCCATGGAAGAAGAGGACGGAAAGTATATCGAGGAGAGAGATGTAGAAGATGTAGAAGATGTAGAAGAGCTCTGGAACTCCTTCCCAGTAGCCACAGGCACGTCAAGTAGTTTCAAGACCTAAGTAGATTGGAGACAGAGTATGATCAGTGGTGAAAGGGATAAGGTGACGTGATTGAAAGAGGTAGCAGAAAACAGGATTTGATGGTATGGGAGGTTCCTTCTAGGTCTGTATTCTTACGAAGAATATCTGTTCTGGGAGTTTAAAACATGCAAATCCAGGTGAACTATTTGACCTTGTCTTTCTCTTGTTTGATTAGAAATAACACATATAATATCAATGAGGAACCCAAATGAGAAATGGAAACAGTTCAAAACGCTAAATTTGCCCTTGCTTGAAGATATTTTATTTTTATCACTCTTTTCAGTCGCAGAGCAAAGGATCCAGGGAGAGCCAAGCTTCTTCCGACCCTGCACCAGCCAAACCTGGCAAATGGAGTTTGTTGCAGCAAGTAAGGCACAGTGCTACATTTGGTGTTGTTAAAGCTCTGCAAAAGCACTTCTTTGCACATCCCTAGAAATCCCCATAAAGAGGCAAATCCACATCTCTGCTGCAATTTGCTTGGAGCTGAAACCAAATGGCACCGTTATATGGCAGATCTAATCCAGAATTAGCAGTTGGAGGGAAGAATTATATAGTGCCTTGGATGGAGCAGCTTTCTGTCGAGACGCAAGCATTCAAATGTCATTCAGCTCCCACAATGAGCAAATATATAGCTGCCACGAGAGAACTGTTGTACACTCTCACTCCTGCTTAAAAAACTTATTATGTATTATTTACTCAGTGCTGACAGCTTGCTCTGCACTGCGCAGAACACAAAGCATTCCTGCCTAGGAGAGCTTTTCATCTCAAGGATGAGCATTTAGGAAATCAGGCAAAGGATGAATCCCGATTACCAGGGTGTTCTGCAGCACGTCCAGCACCCTGACCCACCGCTGCCTGCACTCACTAGCTCCTGGAAAACTGTGAATTTCCATTCCTCTGCACAGCACTTGGTTTCCTTTTCATGGGAGACAAGGTGCACCAAGAGAGGGTTCCTGACTTTGGTGGATTTGGAGGCTGCTGGAGCATATACCTGCCCTAAAAACAAGGAAATGCTCCAACCTCTTAATCTACACATAGCCATAAGTAGCTTCATATCTAGTGCAGAGGAATATACCTGGAAGAACTGGATAGCAATGGCACATTCCTTTTGATCCTGTATATTGTTTTTTTCTCAGCAGGCTTATTATAAATTGTCTGAGAGGGAATTACAGTGATGCACATGTAAACTAGCTGGTTCTAAGGGAGCTCAGGTATCTTCGTGGCATGAGACATGATGTTATGCCAGCTGGACATATCCAAGCCCAGTGTCATCCCAGTGGGAACCAGACTAACCAGCACAGTGTAGGGGGTGTCTATTTAGTCAAATAGCAGGGATATCTGAAACCCATCCTCATCCAAAATCTTGGCTTCTTTTTTATTTTTTTTTTCTTTACAGCACCTTGTACAAGAGCATTTGGGCTGTGCTTAGGCAGGGTAGGACTGACAGTGATCCTCAGGCAGGGGAACACCAGGCCTGTATTTGGACCTCCCCACTCTGGCAGGACCACAGGAAGGGTTTTTCAAGGTTCTTTATTAATTCAATCCTTATTTTTTCTCTTAACGTATCAGGGACCAGAGACATAATCAGAAAATTCAGCTACCTTCTTAAAAGAGAATCTGTCTTATGGGAAAAACCCTGTTCTCCTCTCTTTCTGTGTGCTCAATGGCCATTCACTGCATTTTGCTCTCCCTCTAGAAGCAGAGCTGGTTGCAGTTCAAGCTGTGAATAAAGAAGGAGCAACAAGCAAATGCCTCCAGTCCTCCTCTAAAATCAAACCTCTGGAGCCTTGATGGTGAACTGTGCGCTGACCTGGTATGGACTGCAGGTGAGACTTAAGGGCAGGAGATGGGGATCAAGGGCAACTAAGCTGCTGAGTCCAAGCTTACTCCCACCATCCATTTTCATTCCTAGACACTCTGCAGCAGCCAGGCTGTGGTCACTTTGGTGAGTGTAGTTTTGGTTTTGTGAAACCTTTTGAAAAACCAACCAAGAATAAGACCTTGGTCTTAGCCTGTCTAAGATGGGAAAGTCTGGGCCACAAAGAGTTTTTGGAAATTAAAAAAAAAAACAGTATTTTTTGGTAGATCTCCATGCTAAACCTCGTGACTATGAATAAATCTTCTCACATTTCCCTGATTTTCAGACTGTTCAGAAATTTAGACATCCAGGAGTTTTCTTTGGTTTTCTATTTAATTTTTTTTTCTATGTCTGTTATATGTCTTGGTTCAGTGAAATATCAGGCTCACCAAGGCCAATGAGACTGTTTGCATGCTTAAAGTTAATCATGTGATTAAGAACTTTACTGAATCAGGGCCATGAGGACACGCAAGCCAAGGTGGCACATAGATGGACAGACAGGATGTTGGGCAGAAATATTTCGCTGATCCTTCCTGACTTTTTCATTTTTTCTTTTAACAATATACTTTTTTTCTTTTTCATATGCAAAACTATACTATAAACATAAATATAAAGCAAAGAGATCAAAGCCTGACAAGGTGTATCAAGAAATGAACATAATCAGAGCAAATCTAGCTGAAGCTCTACTGAACTGCCTTTTGTTCTCAGTATCCTCTGAAAGTTAACTTTCCTTATCATACCCTCCAGAGCACGACAATTAAAAGGATGATGAATTATAATATGAATAATAAGAAATTCTTTTGCATTTACACAGTACATATATAGCGAACCAGTGTAGCATGACAGACTCAACATGAACTGACAACCAGTTTCATAGCATATGCTGAACATGAAGACACATGTTTTTATTCTCAAAAAAATGAGGATCTGTGAAGAAAGAGTACAAACATCTTGACAGGAGGAAGTCCTAACTATCTGTGTAGCTCTCAAGGTTGTCCAAGAGGTTGTCCAAGGCTGCCTGTGTCCAAAACTCACCACCTGAAGGCTTCAGGATGCAGTCTGAACGGTAGGAGAGCGGGAGATGGTGGGTTTCACCCCCTCTGGGCCCCGTCACCATGCTGAGGGGAAGAGGTGTGGTGATCATACTTGTCCAGGTGTCACCATGGCTGCTCCGGGGAAGTCTTTTTGTGCCCCTGTTTCAAACACAAGTTTCCAAATCTACAATCTTGCCTCCAAAGTAGGGGATGGAGGAGGAAGGCATTGCTCCATTGGACGGTGGTGACTTTGAACCTGGCTGGAAAAGGGAATTCTAAGAAATTTTCATGAAAGTTTCTGGTGGAACTGCCTACCTCTGACAAAAAAAATAAGACAGAGCAAAGTGCTATGTATCAATATTGAATTCTCAGACCTGGCTGTAATACACAGTGGCATTTAGATTTTGGGCAACATGCTGCTGTCTTGCCCTGCAGTTCAGGTCTGTCAGCATCACGCTGAGCCACTGCCTTTGCTTGTGGCACGAGGAAGTGCTGCCTGGTGGGAATAGCACAGCACTGGCACCTTGCTGTGGAGAAAGTTCTGTTCCTCTCCTTTCTGGTTCCTATCACTGCTTTTAACTTTCATTTTCAGCTCTTAACCTGACTGGGAAGCCTAACCCACTGAGGAGATTAGGGAGAAAGCAAGCTGTCGTACCCAGGGGGCATTATAGCAGCATGTCTTGATTGAAGCATTTTATTTGCTGGGTCTTTTATATATGTGTGTGTGCTGGAGCATGACAGAAAGCAGAAAAAGTAGTCTTAACATTTTCTCTTGAAAATTAGTTACATTTTGAGGTTTTTTTTTTGACCAGTCCCATTGGTTAACAAACTGAACATGAGCTCACGCTGAGAGGTGCTGGCTGAGAAAGCAAATGAGATCCATGGATGTATCAACAGAAGGGTGGCAAGCAGGGCATATTGCCTCCTTGTATACTGCTGCCAGAATACCATGCCCTGCTCCAGTGTCAGGCTTCAAACAAGCAAACAAGAAACCAAACCAACCAAACAACAAAAATGACAAAACTGGGGAGATTTTAGAAAGGAGACGGAACAATGACTGCAAATAGGAAAGATATACTCTGCCATGAGAGTCTGAGGGAAGCAAGCCCTACAGCCTCTCAAAGATACGATCTGGAGTGCAGCCTTTGAACAGCTCCAGGGGGTGAAAGTGTCTGACCCTGGAGAACTCTTTAATGCAGTGAAGAAGCAAGAGCCTGTGTGCGTGCTCAGACCAGCAACTGGAGCTTGATGGTTCAAGGAGGGGTGCAGTTTTAATAGCAAAGGTAATTAATTGCTTGATCAATTTGCCAAGGGACGTCTCTAATTCAAAATTGAATCTGTTTGTAAAATGCATTATTTAGCTCAGTGAGGTTACAGTGCCTATTGTTTGGTAGGCATTTAACCCATGTAATCATAGCAGTCCCTCTCGTCTTAAAATCTATTAGGCTGTTATTTTTTAAATCAATCCAGGCCATCTTCCTTCAAAAAGTTCAATTGCTAACCCAATCACATCAGCCATCTTAGGGGGATTAATCATAATTATGGAGCAGAATGTCATCTCAAGGGAAGAAAGGCGCAGACAGTGATTTCTTTGCATTGTTTAAATAAGTCTGAGCCCTGCTAGAGGATAATGCATCAGAAACAGCAGCTGTGCTCAGTGAGATCGGTCTAAAAGGAGACATGGTACAGCAGCAGCTTTAGAGAAACTAAAATTAAACCCAGAGGAAACTTTAGGTTAATATTACCTCATGCAAACTAAGGGCAGCAAGAGCGCTTGTTTCCCTGGCACAAATGCATATTTTATATTGTGAATTCTCCTTTTTTTTTAAAAAAAAAAAAAAAAAAAAAAAGAAAATCAATACAGAATGAGTCAAAGCAAAGCAAAAAAAAAAAAAAACACACAGCTTTTTTGTGGCCTATGGGAAACTGAGGCTATAGAAAAAGATGAGAGATTTCATGAGACAGGCATGGCAAAAAATACACATTTTACATGTATGAACTCACAATCAAACAATTCAGGTCATAGAAAATAAAGTTCAAGATAATTGAAACTATTTCTGAAATGAATATAAATAATGAAAAATTGTCAGCTTATACACCATCCATTTCCCATTAGGGAATATGCATAATGTATGAATAATTAAGATATTACAGACACTTGTGGAAACGGGAAGAGCTGAGATCTGTCTTCAGATGGGAGACTGTTTGAACCATTTTTTTAACAGCATGCATAATAATGCGATTTTCATGGCATGCTTGGATTTCATGACTAGTGCTGTGGTTTGCATGGAGATTAATATTAACAGTAATATGTATGTAAGCTGGAGGAATGACACATATTATGTGAAGACCATCTCTATTTGGCCTTTGCATGTCTTAATAATTCCTTAGATCTGCTTCTTGTAGCCAGACTCTTGTTTACTATTCTCACACATTCTCACACAAATTCAAGTTTTTTGTCTGAATCATACATGTCTCCCAGAGAAAAGAAACCCTTCACCAGTTGCAAGGCAGGTTTCTCAGGTGATTCGACCCATTCCTCCTCCAAAGCATTATACAACATACGCATTACTTTACAATGCATTAGCAGAGCAGCACTAATTTATCCCGTAGGTCACGTAGCTTATCGATGCTCTAAGTTGCACTCACATGGTTAGTCATTTTGGTATCAGTGAGATTCCTTGAATGTGTAATATCTACTCAGTGGGACTGAGGATGTCAAAACGGGACTTAGCGAATCTAAATGACTTGTGCCCTAAAGCAATAGCTGCCATGCCCTAGTGTGGAATTGCAAAGTGTGACAGAGACTCCAAATGAGGGACACAAAAAATTAATTATGCAGAAAAATGAAATTGCTGAGGATTTCTTCCTTTAGGGGACATCATTCTTTCTGCTACCACAGGCTCATGAGTATTTATTTCAGCTCATAATTTTCCATTGCAAAAGTGTAGAAACACAAATCTATGCCAAAGGGAGATGACTTTTGAATTAGAATTGGTAGCAACTGCAAAGAGTGGGGGAATATGTGCTTAAAGGGCAAAGACAGAAGAGGCTGCTTGGGGAATCAAATCTAGTCCCTTATAGGCAGGACAACACCGGTCAGACCCTGGGTCTACTAATGAGCAGTGCAGGCATAAGCTGCAGCCTGTCCTGCTTCCCCGGGCACTCCCGATAGGAATGCTGCATGTGCCCCTTCCCATTTTCAAGGGGGAAGCTGGCACAGGAGGGAGGGCATGTACTCTGATTTCGGTTGAAAGCTGCAGCATGGAGCACACACTGTGACATGGAGCAGAAATGTGCTTCCCAGCCCAGGAAGTGGCTGCAGTTGTGGGACCTGTGCCATAGATGTATGGAGCCCTGAATGGGCCCGAACACATGCCCAAGGCATTGCCGTTTCCATCTCACAGATGCAGGCACAGAAAATGAAGAAGCACCTCACACAAACATTTACTTTGCACATATACATAAGCTTAATTTGCTCATGCAGTGTCTAAAGTCAGAATCCAAAGGATTTAATATTTCAGGAACTAGGGAGCCGAGAGAGCACAGGGAGAGTAAGGCTATTTATGGTTTCAGCAGTAGCATTAGCATTATATAATTCTATGAATCTGAATATAAAATTACACTAATTCTTTGATTTCAGTTCTACTTTGTTTGAAACAGAAGAGGCTTGTGTATAGTTGGCTCATGCTGTGAACTCCTGTAGAAGCTTTTTGCAGATAGTCGTGGCCTGTCTGAATATTTTATCAGGTTTATTCATGTAACTGAGAACATTTTGATGGAATTGGCAATGCAGCCTATCTTCTGGGTTCACAAAGATCAGTTTGGCTTCGCAAAGCCAAACTGCTAAAGTTATTTCCCTGTCTCCTGTGAAAGAGAGAAAATCTGTCTCATTCAGAAAAGTTGGAAAAATGAGAATGATTCAAATCCTGGGATTCACCTTCCTCACCCTTTTCAGTGTAAGTTTCTCCCTGAGTAAAAGAAAACTGGAAGATATCTTTTTTTTTTCATGGGTATTTTAAAGTCTGATGTAGGATCTGAAAAGAAAGTGCTGCAGAGCAGGTACACACAAAGCAGCTCTCAGCTTTGTGATCAACACCCCGATAGCAGGATCCTCTTCTTAGAGATACCTGTTCTTGGAGAACATGGTCTGTCTATAGATTTTGGGCCAGAGTGAGAAGTAGTGCTGCTGTATAACTTCAGATTTAATCTAGTTTGGGCAGGGTGAACTGGACAGCTTAACTTTGTGCCTTGGTATGACCTTCTGGAAATACACTCTGCTAATGTGTACGGTAGGTGATAGCGCACACACACAAATACACATACACACACGAGCATGTGGTGGCCAAGCCTGTGGAGACAAAACTCGTATAGTCAACAAAACAAAAATGAGTTTGTAGAGCACAAAAGAGCATATTTATAGTATGATTTTTCTCAATTAAAGTGAAAGAAATGTTAATTTTGCAAAAAGACACCTTCAGGTTTGATGAGTCTCTCTTGGGCTTTAATAATCGTATGCTGTACTTGCAGAGAGGACAGTATTTAGCAGAAATATGGGGGAGGTGAATCGAAGGGAAGTAGAGAAATTTCCACTGTAAATGCGATAGTGCAAATTATTTTTGTTATTTGTTTGTATTCATGGTGCTTATTGCAGCATCATGGCAGTGCTATTTCAGCGGCACTTAAAGATGCATTGCAAAAAGACTGTCCTTTTCCCCAGTGAACCAAGGATGTCAAGAGTCAGAATAGTCATGGAATATGAGAGAAAATACTGGTACTGTATATAACAGAAGAGCATAGCAGAAGGTTACACAGCCGGTCAGTAGCAGAAGTCTGACAGAGTGCAGATCTCCAATATTTGACCAAGCCTGGGTTTCCTCCCCAATACTCAGCCTTGCACAACTCAAATCTTAGTTCTTAAAATAAACAACATGAAAACATCCCATATGTGGTCCCTGAATTAATGCAGAACTGGAACCAGTTTTACAATCTCTTACATTGTTTCCCTGCTGCTGCTGTCACTTTTCAGCAAGATACCCCAGACAGCAGTCTGGCTCTGCAATGACAATTTCAATTAAAAACATTTGTTTTCACATCCTCTTAACAGTTTGCACATGGTGAGAAGTGCCTCCTCTCCCCATGTGAATCTGCGGAGTAGGACAGTGAGCAAAACATGCACGCCTCACTCTATATGGAAAAACTTAATTCCATAGTGGCTTTGTTTGGCATCATGCTGCAGCAGAGCTGGGGTGCTGCACTGTTAGTGAAGATTAGCCTTTTTCTAGCTTAGAAACAAAAGTAGCTGACATGAAAACGAATGATGAACTTCATGGAGAAAGAATAATTTGCTTTGTTAAGATATCGCGCCCTACATAGGCAATTGCTAGTCTGTATATGGTATTTCTGCAACATCTGGGCTTAAATACCCTTTCTGCTAGTGCACATGGGCTTAAAAGAACTGGGTGATTCCATATTTTAACGTAACAACGTAAACAATTTTGACATAGCAAAGTAAACATTTTTTTTTCCCAGTTACTCAAGACAATGTTTTCGCATCAATTTGCTAAAGTTAAAGAAAACACTTGTGGTATGCTACAGATATGTCCATTGACTTGAGCTGAGATGAGATGAGTTTTTAGAAAAATGGTGTATTCAGTTTACTGACTGTAATCCTTCCTCCTCCAATAAAAGCCTATTTCTCTCTCAGTGCCAGACTCCACCTTGTTTCACAAAGGCTCACAGCAATCAGGAAACAGTCAGGGACTCAGACCCTACCTACATTTGCAGATGGCGTGCAGATATGTTCATGTTTGATGCAAGAGGCATGAATCATATTATATCCTGATGTATCCTGCCTTGCAAGAAAAAATGCTCAGTTCTGATTAAAATCAATCCAAGGTCAGAGCATTGTTTACTCAAGAGATTGTTTACTCAAAGGACTGTTTTCTCAAAACTCTATAGCTTCTTCTTGTAGGCATTGCTTAAATCCCTGGAGAACCCCAAAAAGCTAGAGACATTCAGGTTTGCAACTAGCTTCATCTACATCTGAATAGCTTTCACCTCGCGCACAGGGGTTGAATAACCAGCGTGCTCATCTGGAGCTGGAACAACTTGGCTCCTGGGGTCTGCTCTGATAATGTCCCTATCCAAGGGCCAATGGCCAGTTTGGGCTACAGTGTGCCCCTCTGCAGCTGTCACTAGGGCAGAGGTGTGGTGCTAATGGCACCCCAGGGCCCTATCTGGCTCCATGGCTCCTGAGCCTCTGGTGGTAAAATGGCCGAACCTTGCTTGAGTCATCTGGTGGCAGTACTGGTAGGTGCTTACTCCAAGGAGGAGCATGGGCAGGTGCAGTCCTCACCGGAGAGAGAAACCTCATGCTCTTGCTGGTTTTTTATGCTCTTAATGCAGATATTTAACACAAAGAGATTTCAGGAGCTTCACATCTTCATGTGAGGAATTCCTGGGAAGTGCTTTCCAAGTGTTGCAGCAACAGGCTGGGTGTCTCCCTTCACTGAGCAGGAGCAGCTTCAGCTGCTGGCAAGGTGCTACCTTAGCTAGGCACCAAAAATAAGCAGACTGTGGAAACTCATGCTCCCACATGTCTTCTTGTCTTTTCCATCAACAAGAAGCAAAAGCATTATGATGCCTCTCTTAATGAGTGCTCTTGTTCTGTGACAGAAGTCAGGGACTTTCCAAGTAATTTATAGAGACCATATTGTTCCATGAAGATCCAGATTTTCTGTGTTAGGGAAATAAGCCTACATAGAGAGAAAGTGATAGAAAGAAGGAAGTTAACTCTTATTTAAATAAAAGCACATCATTTTACACTTTATCATCATATTTCTGGAATGCCTGCCTATTTCAGGTGTTCAAGTTTGGTATTTTATGAAATATAAGCCAAGAATAATCATAATTTTAGAAAACTCACCTCCCCTACAAATTGTCTTTCAAACGGCAGTGCATGCAGTGAGGTCACTAAATCACAAGGAGACTATCATCCTGGGGAGGTGCTGTTGGGCCTCAAGTATGTCTAAATTTCATGGCATGGGCAAAAGTAAAGGAAAATTTTGTAAGCAGTAAATCAAATAAATAGTAAATTTATTTTTGAACTATTTTTTAAGACCAACTAATACTTCTGACAATTCCATTTCTAAATATGTTGCAAGAGGACACAGAACCAGACCTGTGGTATGACTTAGCATGTGAATATTTCTTTCCCACATTATTTCTTTTTTTCTTGCACAGCAAAGGACATGAGTTAAGAGTATGGTTTACTCAGTTATTACAGAGCTCAGCATTTTATAAATGTTACCCAGAAGGAAGACACCCAAAAGCAAGCATAGATAGAAGGATATTTTTTTGACCAACTGAATAACGTCTTTTGCTTTCACTAGCACTGGGATAAGGTTATGATGAAACTGAGATGATGTGTATATCAGACATTTTTGCTGTGTTTGGATAGTGTGAGGAACAGCTGCATGAAGCTCGATGCAAGCATACTCTTTCGACTTTTCATTGACTTTTTTGGCTCCCTTGCGTATACCACCAGTTAATAAGTTAATAAATTAAAAGAAGATGTCCCTCGAATCAAATGCTAGAGAAACCTGTTTCAGTGTATTGATATTATAGCCACTTTCACTGGCATGAAAACAAATTTATCTGCCAACTGTTGGAGTAAATAAAATGGCTCTTATAGAAGGATTCTTATTTTAACAGGGCCAACCAGGGTCAAACTAAAATCACTTTACCTGTGAATAGGTAAGATCTGGGCAAAACTAGTTGAGTCTCCTTATATAATTCATGGAGAGAGACAGACACTTCCAAAAATCTTATTATTGTCTGTCTGAGGTGCCACACCAACATCTTGTTGGCCATGCCAGACCTAAAATGCATAAGGTAAGTGAGAAGGCCTGAAGGTGCCTGTCCCTCTCCACTGATAAGGTGATTAGTGTCATCCGGGTGTCTCATCGGGAGGCAGTTCAAAGGAAATGATCTCCAGCACTGATGTCATTACTGTTATGCAAAGTTCAAGAGCTGGATGAGAGATGCACATTACCTAAGGCTAGCAGACCTTAGCTCTTGCTCATATGGGCACCAGAAACAAACAGTCATGATGTTAAACAAGCTGACAACTTCCAGTGTCCAACAGGCATCACAACCACTTATGTCCACAGGCTGTCTGGAGAGGCAGCTTTGGTGGCCCTGGATGCTATTCTGTCTGAATTGCTCATTGATCTCCTGAACTTAGATGTCACAGTTGTCAGGATAATTAATCTGGACATCTATAACAATCTGTCTGAATATGGCCTTTAGACATTCGTTAAGCAATAGTTTTTGTATAGCAGATGGCTATTTTTGTGAATGACATCTTACTGTCTCATAACAGTGGTATTCTGTGTCTGTACAGAGAAACCTGGTTTGAGGTTCACCTTAAAAACGAGATGTTACTCTGTATAAGCTTAATAGCTCTCTGTTTTCTCAGCAGTTGAAGAATTCGCAATGGAAGTTGGTAAATCGGAAGATTTTGCTCACTTTGAGTTCTGTCTCCGAGAGCTGCGTAATTATCCTCGAGCACTGAGGAGGTTTTGTTGTGGAGAAGGTAATTCCCTGGCATGCAGGTGTGGTCAGGAATGTGGCTTTCTCAGCCTCTCCATATCAGCTTCCTTTTCATGTTAACCCCAGGCGCATTGCTCCTGTTAGCACTGCAGAGCCAAAGAAAATGTGTGAGCCGGAGCAGGTGTCTCCCGGGGCATGGGCATCATCAACCGAATCTTTGATTAATTTTGAGTCTCACCTGCTGTGCTGGGTTATGTTCGATTGCCTGTGACTGCACCAGTTAGAAAGAGGCCAGCTTGTCTGCCAAAATCTGGATGGACTTTCATTTGTGAGCAAAAATGGTATAGATGCCTGGAAACTAATGCCAGAGCTGCCATCAGCAAATATGCAAAGGCAGGAATGGGAGGAGATGTGAATGCACTCATGCTCCAGACCCGTGCCTTGTGCTCTTGCTTTCACACTGTGCCACAGAGCTAGTGATTTTACTTTAGGTTTCAAGTGAGCTTTTGGCTGGAGAAGTGAGAGAATGAGATACGCCGGTAATCTTTTATAAGGATTTTCTCCTTATCACTCTCTGGTACATAATGATATTTGCTCCTGGTTTCCTCTTTGTAGTTTGATTTGTGGGGGTTTTAAAATGTCAAAACATAGTTTACCCACTTTTTATACACTCATAAATCCAAATAAATAATAAAATAAAAAATGGGCCATTTATTCAGTCACTTTTCAGAGTATAACCTCATTTTAAAAAAATACAGGCTTAGCTGCGGGGTATAGCAATCTTTCAGCATTATGTTTCCAGTCTGTCAATCTGATCTGAGCTTAACAGCCTCACATTCTGGTTTTTTTTTTTTTTTCCATAGAAACAAAACACTTATGCTAGAATAAGTACAGCTTAAGCTGCCTTTCAGACCCTTCTCCATCCTCATTACCTTTGAAAATCGTCCAGCTGAATGGGCCTTGATACCAGGTGCCATGAAGGTCATTAAGAGGCTCAGTACAGAGGATTTGCTAGCATGATGTTCAGACTCTGAAGTAAACACATGGCTCTGTGTAAACCAGACTCTGGTGTAAACACATGGCTCTGTGTAAACCAGACCTTATATATCTTTAAACCTCATATATCTTATGCCTGTCTACAAACTCCATTTTCAATATTAAAGTAGATGGATAAAATTAAGTTTTCTCACTTTATTTGCCAGGGCAAGACAGCTCTGATCTGTTTTTCTTTTTGAACATTGTCATCTTGTTCTCAAAGCCATTTCTTTACTTCCTCAGTGATGGTGACATTGATGATCAATTATTTCTTTTATTGTAATCAAAGTTTGTCATATAAAATCTCGATGAATAATTCACTAGATACACTTACCATAAAACTGTGGGAGCAAAATTAGTAGCAATATTAGAGGTTGCCAGGTCCAAACTGTCATTGGTAGGAACGCATCTACAATCTTTTGTAGGTGGAGGTCCACTAGGCAGCGAAGTGTAACAAGTTGCTTACTGACTTTAACAAAATCTAATTTCTAAAATTATGCCTGTTGAATCAATCCTAAAAAAGTGCAAATATTCAAGCTGATTATTTTCTTTTTTTTGCCCAGTGTTTTTAGTGCTTTTTTTCTTTTCTTTCCCTTTTTTTTTTTTTTTTTCACTCCAGGATACAGAAAAAAGTTCCAGCTCCTTTTGAAGATTAAAACTGCATTGGATGTTTCACCAGAAAGGCACAGAGCAAGTATATGCCTTGTTAGATTTAGGTGGAAAGACTGGAGACTGGCAAAATATATATCCTAGAATATTCTTAAAAGCAAAGAGTTTGGGAGAGTGGATAAACAATCCATTTGTTATTTCTGGGTGGTCAGGAGGCTTATAATGGAAAGATTATCCTATAATGCCAAAAGAAAGCCAAACCACAAATATTCAAACTGCTATGAAGTCTTTATAGTGAGAGCTGCTGGAAAAATCTCCGTTGGAACAGAATCTCAATGAAGGATGCAATTGAAGATATTCGGAAAATTTCTTCAAAAGTAGTTTAAACAAAGTCAATGGGAACTTGTCTAACATGTAATGTACCCTAAGTAGCATTTATAAATGTTAAGTAAATATGTTCCTTACAGTGGTATGTATCTATGATTTTAGTTCAAACGTATTTTCCTAAAATGATAAGGAATACTGGACATGCATGTTTTAAATTAGCTGATAATTCAGCATATTTTTCCAGTGAAGTGATCTTTTCTAACGATTGAGCTTCTTCCTTCCATCCTTGCTAATGAAGCCCACCAGGAAACATAATCCTACTATCCTTTTGGGTCCAAGTTGTACGCAGTAACACCAAGTATATCCGAGTTGCAAATAGATGAAATTGGCCATATATATGTTTAAATGTCTAAGACCATATTTGCACAGCTCACTCAGATGTGGTGAAAAAATCCCTTAGTTCTCTGTGACTGAGCTGGCTCCATGGCCTGCAGTGCTGAAGGGTAGTTCATCAGAGGGCTGAAAGGCACAGCGCCTTTCTTTACTTCATATATATACATATAGCTGGCTGTATGTTTTTCTTGAGATTGAAGTTATATTGGTGCTGGGCTGTCATGTAGATCACTCAGAAGCAAAACCAATCTTATTCAGAACTGAATGCCGCAATGTGAATATGAAGGTTCAAAAAAAAGGCAAAGTCTCTAGATGCATATTCTGACTTGATTTTCAGGAAATTAGAATACATTAAAACTGTGCTGATTCAGGGGAGGCAGCAGTTGAGAAGATATTCTGAAAATAGGACTCCACATAGATGGAATTAAATGTGATGCTTTTTTTGAGACTAATACTCTGCTCAAGCAAATCTAACTAAAAAGACAAGAAAAAAATAAATAATCAATTCAGGATCTGCTTGAACTCTAAACAGAAAAGCTAACATGTAAAGAACTACCACAGGGCTCCAAAACCTTCCATTATGACAAATGTCTACATTTGGACGATTAAGCTTAGAAAATATAATTTTAAATATCATGGGGGCTTCTGGTAAAAAATATGAAACAAACTATATCACAAGTGGAATTTATCTCATCCAGTGGGAACCAGAGAAAAGTTAAAAGTCTACTAAGGGCTAATCATTTAGACTCACACTGTAGTGCAAAAGGCCCTCCTAAAGAACTGCTTATCCCAAATGGCTTAGATACCTGTCTTCACATGAGATAACCTTCTGTCTGCAGGTATTTATCTTTCTGCTTTGACTCTAAGGAAGATTTTCATTATTTGGTTACATTTGAAGCCTGCTTTTTTAAACAGATAGACAAAGCAAACTAGAAAAATAGAAAACTTATAAAACATGTAAACACACAGGAAATAAAAAATACAGAAAGACAAAGCAGCTAGATAGACAAAATGAATCCTATGTACGTGCTGTTTGTGGGAATCCAGTTCTTACTTGTTTTTAAATTTAAGAATAAAATCAAGAAGCACTAACTGAATTACTGGAAAAGAAGAACTATTTATGAAAAAATCCATTCAACAAGAAAGACTTTTACATCTAAGCAGTACATTGACCTTTCCTTTCCTAACATCCTTAAAGAAATACATATCCAACACATCTTGGCTGTGGCTTTGGTCTCTTTTCTTTTTGTAGTCTCCAAGTCAGTAATTGTGCAACAGACAAATTGGGATTCGAAGCAATTTGCAGCTGGGTCTGAGCAGCATTGTTTCATATTGTTTCACAGTTATTTTGATAACTGAACTAAAAAGTTTGTGCTTTTTGGAAGAAAGTGAGCAGAACTATTCCACAACTTCAGAACATTGAAACTAAGCATCATTATAATGCACTTCTCTTGATCAACTGAAATGCCTCAGCATAATATCTTTGCCTTGCCCTTCAGGAGGTCGCATGCAAGATCTGTCACTTCAGTGGTGTGCTGAGTGTTTGTATGACACTTTGGTCATGCCTTGGTATAAATGTACCCTGTTTCTACATGGGCAGTATGTTTTGGCACAATACCAGAAAAAAATCATTCTATATATCCTATGACACTGTCTACCACAGGCTTTTATCAGGATGAAGAGCCATATTTTCAGCAATGCTGCAAGAAATGTTTCTTTGCAGTGAACCAAGTCATGGAAGCCATATCTATTAAGAAAGAGGAATTTCGCATAGACATGTGAATGTTAGGTAGTGTTGGAAGGGAAATCTTGCATTTAAGGACTTGATGTAAAGAAAAGCATCTGGAGACTTCTGACTTCCTGAGCAGTGCATGGATTCTAGCTAACTGTAAATAACCATGAACAAAGAATATCTCAGTAGCCAATATTTTTCTCTGCTGGTATCAAATGAAATTCATTTGGTATCAGCTGGAGTTTTCATAGTGCTAATGGAAGTTATTTTCAGTTATCACGTCAGTCCATAAGTACACAAAGGCAGCAATTTTGCTAGTAATCTGGAGATCAGTTTGTATGCAGGGGGTATACTTTAGACTGTTTCTGCAGTGCCATCTTTTATCTTAATAAATGTGGTGAATCATAAATAAAAAGAGAATGATAAAAAAAGGAACATTCAGCTAGGACTAACGTTGGGTTTGGAAACATTTAATTGTGTGATTGTCTGAACTTTAAAACATGATAGTGTCCAGTAAGCCCTGTGCTCGATGGGGAATAAGTGTACCTGAGAACTAAATATGATGGACATTTTCCTTACAATAATTTCTGTAATGTTCCTTTAAACCATGATGTGAGTAAAATTCCTCCAGGCTGCACAGCATACATGCAGTTGCATTTCTTTTTAATAAACTCATGAATTTTAGCACATATCAGACTGCCAGATGACTAAGGAGCCCAATAAATAAGAAAGAGTTAAAGTCTCTACAGGCTTTTGTTAGCTTTCTTTTTTTATAGCGCTCAAAATCTGAACAGCATTGCCAGCATCTAATTGTGATATGTTGATTAGTGTTTCAGGAGATGTTGGTAAGAGGCAAAATCACTCTTTTCAAAATTGTTCTCTTAGAAGAGCTTTCATATCTCAAAACTCTGTTGCTTATTTTCTGTAACGACAAATTTAATGTAAGCTAGGTAAAATTTATCTGGCCTAATGCATGCATTTTGCTTTGAAGTTATGCAGCACGGTGCTTTAGAGCATGCACAGGCAATTTGACTGTTCATGACAGTAGGACCAGGCTCACAAAAGGCAATGGAGCTGACTTTTCTCCTCTTGCTTAAAAAAGTCAGTGACTGTGGAGGGTTAACAGTAATGATCCTTAAAGGTGAATTGAGCTTTTTATAACACTGGTCAAACATTATAGTTATGTGAGATGCTGATGGTTGAGCTATATAGCATATTCTAAGTCCCTTGTGCCCCCATTACCAGACTGGGAGGTATAGCAGGGTGCAGAGCAGCTCCATCCTCACTTAAATGCTAAAAACGGATGTTGCAAGGGAGTGGATCATGTTTAATCTTGAGACATAGTTGGAAGCCATTAGCACTATGAAAACTCCAGCTGATACCAAATGTACTGTCGTTAGAGTTTGCAAATGCTCCCATGTCTCACTGCTTAGCAGGAGTCAAATGATGCTCTCTATGGCTCGTTTTTTACACACCTGTAAGGAACATGTATCTTAACTCACCCATGTAATTATGTGCTCTATTCCTATATGAGGATGCCTGCTATTAATACTGATATTGTAACACAGAAGCTTCTCTGATAAACCGTGTACTGACCTTCTCTATTTTGTTTCATGACCAGCTAATGTGAGAAACAAAGCAATTGTCTGTAAGAACATACTGCAACATTTTTAACAATGCCTTGGTCTAATATTTTAAACTGAAATTCAGTTAGCAAAAAAAAAAAAAAAAAAAAAAAAAAAAAAGGAGAGCTCTAAGCTATCACAGATTTTCTGTCCTGGAGGGTGAAAACCCTACAAGTGTATAAATTTTTAGAGACTCTGTGTAAGAGTTACAGGGACATAGGTTGAAACCAGCACCATGTTCTCATCTTTCATTTAAATAGCAATATACTGTGATACAACTATTTGGTTATCTGTCTTTACCAACATTATTTTTCACCTGAACAAATGATTAAAGACCAGCCCATATTCTTTTTGCTATTCTAGGGAAATGACTGAAACCTAGTTGAATGGCCAGGCAAAAGCAAACTTTCTACTGGTTTACGTCACCAAAATGACAAAAATGTTTCTCCCAGCTCTGCTGTGATCTGGATCTTCATCACCTTTCACTTTGTGCAATCAATTCCATTTTAGCAAAGAGAGTTCGCAGGCTGTTAAAAAAAATCAGTGTTACCACGACATCCATATTCACTTTGCATTCATGACTGTAAAGCAGATCAAAATTAGAATTCTTCTGGAGACTGTGTGCTCTCATTTTCATGGTAAAGCCCAAGAAAGTAAGGATCAATGTCTGCATTGATATTAAAGCAAATCCATGGAAATGACGTTCTGAACTATCTTAACCAACAAGTGCCATGGCAAGAGGGTGATCATATCTACGCTATGCTACTGTTTACACCTGCCTCACCACCAAAAAATGCTCAGCACTTTTCACGAGTGCATTAAACAGCATGCTTAACATCTGTCATAGCGAGACTGTTTCTCTTGCATTTTCTCTCCTGGGAGAGGATTATGTGTGCAGTGATGTGCTAAGCTTGGGTAGAGATTTTGGAGAGTTTTTTTTTTCTGCTGTACAAGTCAGCCTCTATTTATGTTAGAGACCGAGAAGTCCAAGTAGCAGAAAATGCTGAGTTTTGTGATGGGCCTTAGTTTCCATGCGAGTTCATTCTGCAGTCCCGCAGCATCCAGTCCCTTGAGAGAGCTCCCTGTCAGAAACAGGAAAGCTGTACACTTATAACAGAAAAATGCAATATGCCTGCAGAACAGAGTTGTCAGCTGTGTAGTCAGCCTGCAGCTTTACAACATCTTTAATTATTCCAGGCTGAAGGCACAGTCAGCCTTAAAGAGAAAGTGCAAAACTTTGAGCCTCATTTAATATTTTCTGGAAAGCCAGTGCAGAAAGCAGAAGTGTGATTTTATATGCTCCAAGGATCTTGTTTTGCTGAAGATTCATATTGAATATTCTGTACTAGTTGATACCTAGGTTGATTCATTATTTTTGTCCGTAAGAAAGTGAAGAAGGCATTTATAGGTAAGGAAAGATCAATAGGTAGAAGGGAGGTTGCAGTCCCCTAGCCACACAGAACTACTTGAATATGTTACTTAGGAATCCCAGTATTAGAGAGCTTAGCATCAGTAAAGAAAACAGTGGGGACTTGAATTTATCCTCAAGGGATGTGAATCTCCTTGCCTGCAAACTCTTCAAAATGGTTTCCTTCACTTTTCTATCAATATGTTGGTTTAATTATAATTAGAAGCCAAACATGAAAAGAATAAAAACTAAACAATGGGAGACATTGCAGACATAGGTAGAATCTCCTTTTCCTGTTCTTCGGGATAGATTTGAACTATTTTAATGAATTTCCTGAGGCCTTATTTCACTTGGCACCATTGTAGCCCTTGCCTGAGACTACCAAATGCTGCAGAGTGATTGAGGCAGATGGGAGTAGCAACTATTGAGAGCAGACGATCAGTCACAGGCAGTGCTCTGTTTCCATTGCATCTTGTAGCCCGCATCCATCACTGACTGCTTGCAGGCTATAAGTTACACTGAGTGTAGTTAGCCTTTGGCTGGTTTGTTTCTGCTTGCTTAGGAAGAAGTTGGATGTTGGCCTGACAGGAGGTCGAATCAATGCAAACTTCTTCAAGTTTCATCAGACAATTGGACATGTCAAAAAAAAAGACAAGGTGCCTTCCCAGCTGAGCCCTGTCGGTTCAGAATGACCCAAGCAGGCTGCAGCTCTCTTCCAGAGGCCAAGGAAAGGTGCACAGTTGCTCGGTTAAGTGTCTTTCTCAGTGCAGTGTTGTTTCACGAGTGAATGTGCTGAGCATTGGAAATGCAGGCAGGCTGGTAGCTGCACTGCTGGGTGTGCTGGGTCCTTAGCAAGGAAAAATGACATGAGGAAAAGAAGGCAGCTGCATGATGCTAGCTATATTTTTTTTCCTCTCTAATAAAGGGAAAATACATCATATCATTTCCTCACTTATGTAAACATTTGCTCTAAGTGAATCAGGGCTATTATAAATCACCACTCAGAAGAAAGGCAGGCAATGCAGGAAAGTATGAATGGGAAGTCATGCTACCAGCAATTGTAGCAGCAACAAAGGATTTTAAATATTCACAGACCATGCACAATACAACACCATAATGAAAAACAGAATTTTGGATGAATAATGCCCTTCAAAAAACAAAACAAAACAAAAAAATACATTTACAGACATGCTTCGCCTCTCTGAAATTGTGCTTCATACAGAATTTGTAAGACATTCACAAATGGTTTAAGACTAATTTGGGAACTCCTTGTCCTCAGTTATGATGGCTGATCTGAATTTCTCTAAGATGATTAGGAAAATTGTCATGACATTGCTAGGTATCCTATGAATGCTACTAGTTCCACGGAGACTACTTGTAAATATTAAGACTGAGTACGTATTTAGAGATTTAAGCTGATGCTTATCAAATATAAAATTGCATCAATCATAGAGGGAATAAACCAGTCATGACTGTGAGAAAGATACGGAGCATGTTTTAACCCACTAAAACCAGTGGCTGAATTCTTGTGAATATTGCAGTTAAATCCAGATCATCAGTAAAGCTTGAATATTTAAAGTGCTACTATGCTGAAAAAGATATGAAGTACTAGAAATTGCTTACTTTGCTAAAGAAATAAATCACTCCCTGCTCTCCAAAATGAGATTTTATTTTCCTGTTTCTTATCCCTTACCACCCTCTAAAGAATGTTGAGGTTCAAACTCCCTCTCTAACATGTCTTTTAATAATTACATTGCCCTTTCTCCATCATCATCATCATCATCATCTATCTTGTGAGTTAGTTAAGGTTTCTTTAATTTTTGTCTTATGTTCCCAAAGTATTTTCATGAAGCAGTGCATGACTTCCCCTTCCCCTCCTCTGCAGGGATTCAAAATCAGGATTAGTTCCTTGATTCCTCTTCTTCTTCTTATAATAAAGAGACCATAAGGATAGTACAGACTAGAATATTATCTTTTGTTAAAACCTAGATCATGCCTTTCTCCATTCTAGAAGTTGCTGTTTAAGAAAAACCCGAATATACAAACATCAAAATACAGGGCGAAAAAATAGTGATAGTGAGCCTCATTACAGCACAAAAACAGCTCCCTGTGCTTTCCCTATTGGACTGATATGGCACACAAAGTGTCCCTACAGTGAAAATCAACAAGGATGCATTAGGGTTGCATTATTTTACACTTCTTATTGGCCCAACACTACCTGTCCTGCCATGAAAATGCAGATAATATTTCCACTTATTTTCCCTTTTTACATTTTTCCCTTTACAAAAGGAAGGAAGAGAAAAAAAATAACTGATACACGAAAAGAATTATTTAATCTTTGGTATACAGAAAATAAACTCCACAGTCTTTTCTTTGAAGTTCGTTTCTGGGCATTTTGCAGCAATTGCTCTGCATTTCAGATTGAATACTAATAAGGGTGTTGTACACTAAGCAACTTTTTGCAGTAGCTTTTTTTCATCAGTAAACATACCCTACCATCTCTGCTCAAAATGAAATAAATTGCCAATCCACAGAGTTTTGTCACTGTATTTCTTGACTGAGTTAATGTAACCAAAGGTGTCTCTGTAACTGAACTCCTACTCTTCATGATAATGTTAGATATAGTGAGGATATAGCTATCCAGTGTATGGGGACAAAATTGTTAAGTCCTTTTTTTCTTCCTTCAAGGGAGAAACCAGACTGGAAGAGTCTAGATGAGATTCCAGGTTGCCTCCCTTCAGCTGTTCAGAATTCAGGCCTCTCGTTGAAAATAGTCCTCCATGTTCCCTGTAGTCAATGAAGAGGAAGAGGCTGAATATTCTTGTTCTCACATAAGCGTCAGGTAGGCAAGACGAGTTGCCCGGGAGAGTAATCTGTTTCTGTCTTCAGCTTGGTGAGTTTGTAAGGAAACATTTGTGCCATTTTAGGTTAACATTTCCAGAAAAAAAAAAAAAAATCAGAGGCTGATTCCGTCATAGGAAAAGGGTTTTATCTTCATTGCTGTCAGACTGTCTCCACAATGGCATTATTACCAAGCTTAACTAAAGATGAAAAGGAAACATCTCAGAATGCTTTTCTTAGGTCTGCTGTATTAATAGCTAGTTACAGAGCAAGTGAAAACATGTATAGGCCGACATAAATCCTGTGAATATTTGGGTTTTTTTTTTGTCAGAAGACAGAGATCCTGAGGACAGGTGAAAATAAAGCAAGTGTCCGATGATAGCTTTTGCAGCAGCAAAAAAAGTGGTTGCCTTGCCTTTTGTTTTGGAAGACACGTCCATAATTCTTTGTCAGACCAGAAGAGATCTGTGCTTACACCACAGACTGTTATTCAGACTGATGCAAATAACTCAAGACCCTTTTTGACCATTGCAAGTGTGATTTATTCCCAGGGGTTTATTCTGTACTCACAGGCATCAACGTGATATGTAGCCATTCCACCAAAATCAATACAGACTTCAAGATTAAGTTTCATAGTAGACACTAGCTTATTGATCATGACATCATTTTTCATGAATTTTAATAAAGTTTTTAGTACATTTTTAAGACACTTGAATTGATGCAGAAAACTTCTTAGAGATTTAGAATTACATGATCATGTAGTAAAAATGTCCAAGCATTAATAATAAATAATAATACTAATAAAAATCTATATGTAGGTAGTTATAGAGAGGTAGTTATAAAAGTACTCAGGGTCCAGTCTTCTCTACATTCCTCTGAGCCAAGACGAACGTGAAGTAATCATTTCCTGTGTTTGAGAGTCACTACAGATGCTTCATGGGTCTTTTACTTTCGTTAAAAATGCCTTTCCTGAAATCTCGTCTAAAATTCATATACTACCAGTCACATATTCTAATATCCTGAATATTTACTTTATGTACTTGGGGAAAGAACATGGTTTGTGATTTATTCTTTTAATAATTTATAAACATTATTACAGAAAATTCATGTAGGCTTATTTCAAATGCTGTTCATGATCATGAACAAATATACTTATTCCACCAGCTGGAAAACTAAGGCTGAGGCAGAAAAATTCAACTTATATCAAGCCAGCTCTGCCTCAAATCTACCCTTTTTATCTTTTGCAGGGGGAAGAACTGATTTTTAGGGGAACAGTCACAACAAAGGTGAAGACCTATGCAAAAAGGGATATTTTTTTAAATCTGCATGTATTATTTTGAATCAAAGAGATGAAAAACTTTATTCACCCATTTGGGGAAGCCAGATCTAGCATTCCTAGCAGTATTCCTAGGTCTCAATATTGCACACGGAATATAAACACATGTACCTTTCCACAGGGATAGAATTGTCATTTTTTTCATTCAGAAATAGGTGTGTGAGATTTGCATATATACCTCACCTTTTATTTTTATAGTTTTTGTAAATGAAAAGCATTTACTCTTGAAATATAGGTCAGGAATCTTTTATCCTCTTGAAATGAAACTCTACTTCACCGGAATAAACAGCTAAAATTTTCAGTGAGACCAAAATTTTATTCCTGCTTTGGCTTGCAGTGGGCTAGCATCTATATCTAGCATTTCGTCATCATTATAGAGCTATCAAGACCCAGTGGTAATTGTTCAAGAGGTTACACAAGAGAGAAAATCGCACCTTAAATTTTAATTACGACCTTTATGTTATTACAAATTACTTCAAGAGAAATCATAGCAGAGGTTTTTCTTTTCAAATCATCTTAGATGATTACATCTCCCTAATACCCTCTGACAATTCACAGACATAGTTCTTATTTATGGTCAGTTGACACCAAATGGCAAGAACAGACCCGAGGGCAGACAGAGCAGTGCTATATATATGTACATATATATACATATATATGTGTGTGTGTACATACATATATATATATATATCTTACAGCTGAACTTGGCCAGCAGTTGCATGTATTCCATTGTATGTTCCTACTTTTAAAACAAATAGGAACAATATTTCCTCAGTCTCTCAAGAAACAGTCCAGCACTATCAGATTTTTGGATGTTGGACCCTGACTCATTTTTTTTTGTGAATCTTGAATAATCTGACCATAATTAATAAATAGGGAATCTAATAAACAGGAGACCCTCCATGCCAACTTTTGCATCATAGAAACAGCTCAGCTTTCTCCCGTTTTCCCTGAGTGCATTCTGAAGAAAAGATGACTAAAATGGTAGCTTTCAGGCAAAGGCATTAAATAAAATCCCCTGGCCAAAAAAAAAAAAAAAATAAGAACTGTCCTTGGTATAAAGCTGATACTGTATGTTTACTTAGTTATGTCAGTCTCAGTAAGTTGCATCACCTTTAAGATTTTCCTCTGTATAAACCGGATCATCTCATCCTTGGTGGCAGATTTCCCCTCAGCTTTTATGTGCAGATGCAATCTTTGTGCTTATACAAGGGTGGCTGCCCAGGACACCTAAGCTACATCAGTCATTTGGACGGATGACCACAAATTCCTGGCCATCTCTCATTTCCTTTCAGCTTCTTCAATGGACATGGATTCCCTCACACCTCCTGGCCAGTGTTTTGCTGCCATTTGTGGGAGTCCCTTTTCAGCTCAGGGAATGTTTCTTCTTTCCATGCTCATTCTTGGAGTCTTCTGTACTGCAAGGAATGTGGTTTTGATTTAAGACCTAATTTCAGCAGGATCATTCACAAGATTGAAATTATCATGTGCTAAAGTGTCTCCAGCATCCACACCTCCGGAGTGATTTTTCATGGCACACAGGAGTTATACACTCACGCTGTAAGAATGTAGAGATCACATAGGCCAAAAGTCTGTGCTGCTGTGTGTCTTTTCTCTGACTGGGGCTAAAAGCATATTTCTAGGAAGGGCATAGGAGCAGACAAAGCCTATGATATTTCTGAATACTCTACCAGTCTTCAAATTTTGGCAGCTCAGGGGAGTTTTTCAGTAGGATATGATTACTATGAATGCAGTAAATGTCAGTCATTTTCCAATCCATGAGCTTGCCTAGTTTGCTCTTGAAATATATTTATGTTTTTAGTAACAACACCACGGCCGGGTAATGTGTTCCACAGCTCAGCTAGGATAGATATTGTCTGTATCTGCTCCACATTACTGATGATCATCACATTTCCTATAGTAAAAATGTATTTGAGGTTGTGTACAAGCTTTCAGAACTTGTATAAACATAGTATATACAATATAATATAATTATATACAATATAGTATGTATTACATATATATATATATTTGTAAACTAAATAGCCATATGGAAAGAATAAAGCCAGTTATTTATCAGATATATGATGCTCAGTTTGGACCATAATGGAGTCATGGACCATGACTAGCTTTGTGAGGTCTTCCCACACATCTGCCTTGAATCACAAACTTACAGTGCTTTAGAGCCTCACGTTTTACCATATTAACTATTTTCCATTGATTTTTTGAGAGGTTTTTTACTGGATTCCATGTTATCAGTATTGAGCCATATATGAACAGCTCAAGGTCACACAGCTATAATGTATCAGACCAGGAAATGAACCTTTATCTCCTGACTCCTGTTGTATTTCTTTAACCTCAAGGTGAGCGTTTCTTCCCATGTTTTCGCTTAAAAGATATTTTGACCAAAGTATATTAACTTTCTACAACACTAAATTAATAACTCCTCCTGCAGTATGTCTTGGTTACATTCCTCATACATTTTTGATCTAGAAGGAAAAATAACATGCAGTATCTTTCAGCTAAGTTATCCGCTGAAAAATTAATGGTGCAATTTTATACTTCCTATTGATTAGGCCTTCCGAGTGGGCTCATAAACAGAAACTCAGCCCCCCTCAGAGGAATCCAAATCCAAAGTCTCATTTCATGCTTGCCAACTTTAAATTTGTTGATAGCAAAGTGAGGACTTCTCTCAGGACCAGGGAAGTGTTGAACATAGGCTGGGACCCATCTGATAGTTTGCAGGTGTCCAAGACTATTGGTCTCAGCCAGATGCCCTGGAAAGCATGGAAAGATATGTGACTGTGTCCATGGCCTTCTGTTTGTTTTATGGTAATGATGGAGAGGTGTGAGCAGATAAGTTGTGATAAGCATGTTTCAGCATTTAAAATACACTTTCAAAATGCACCCCTCCACCAATATTTCCCCAAACAGTTTCAGCCTCGTAGAACCTCTTTATCCATATTGTTTTTTCAGATATTTTATATGCAGCACTATGAGGGACATCCATCTGGAAATGTGAAAGCCTTGAAGGGCACTAACATTATTTACTAATGGTATATTCCCATGCTACCAAAGAGACCAGATGCTGTGGTGAAAGCAGAGCAACTCAGAAACAGCCAAGCAGTAATCCGCGTTATGCTGCTCATCTCTAGCCATTCTCCAAAGTCATTTTATGATCCCATTTGCAGGAAATGAATCTGTACAAGATAGGGGCTGGAGATGGGAAAAACAGCGTAAGCTGCTGTTTATGTACTCTGACCTCAGAAATGGTATCAGACTGACTGCTGGTCTCTGTAGAATGAAGCAAACAACAGCTCCTGACATTGGGGATTTATGCCTATACTTGTGTCCTTTGGTTCCCAGCCATAGCTGTGGAATTACTGCTGCTTGCTGACAGGTAGGAGTGTGACTATCACCTCAGACAAATCAAGAAAATATGTTAAGGAATCATTTTAATTAAAAGAGAAAAGCAAATGGGAATTGTGAGTTTCAGTGAGGAACACTGCTTGCTAATTATCTAACTTAATGTGGGAGATTTGGCCACCACAATTAGTGCTTGAGAGGGATGCGATAGAGCACAGGATTTACATCATTAGCAAAAGCAGTTCTCAGGTTTGGGCTGTTGCAGGACTGACAGCATGCGGCTGGCACTGCTTTCTTAGTGGCTGCCCTCACCTTTTGTACGATTGTGGTGGGAGGGAAATTGCAGTGCAAGGAAGAATATTTGTTCTGTTTTGTTCAGTGAAGAGCAAAATATATATTTTCTATGTATGGCATACAATAAATTAATGCAGACAAACCTTTGCAGGTTTCATTTTTTAATCACAGCATGTGTTAATGAAACACAGGATGTTAAAATATTGTAGTTTTGGTAATGATAAAGTTCAATAATGAAAATGATCTTGATTTCTAGTAGGAATTAGCAAATACCCCTGAAATGTGAAAAACTATCTGAGATTGGCATTTTGCAAATGGATTTTCTAGTGCTGCTGCCGTAATGCTCATTAGCCAAAGAAAACACCTGTTATGTGTGGCTGGATGACAGGGCAGACTAACAGGTTAAAGGTGTGATGCAATTTCATAGCACCAAGTGCAGCTCCATTCATTTAAGGACAGGTAACGAGTATTGCTGCAACAATTTCTGCTGTGTGTTCCCAAGCTGAAAACTTGGAGGAAGACAAAAGCCACACGGATTGATTCACTGTTTGATGGCCTTTGCCTGATGACCTTGGAAAATCAATTGGAGGCTGGATCAATCCAAGGCTGGATGACCAAGGCTGTGGTTAGAGCCTGGCTGGAGAACAGGAAGCATCCTGGTCACTCACATTGGGTCTCGTGTACTGGTTTAACCATGTTGCGAGAGCCACAGGATGTCTGCCAGTTGATAAGTATGTGGAAAATGTTGTATGGGAGACATTTGTGTTTCCCTGCCAGCCTGACAGAATCATCTTGCTCTAAAAAAGGGTGTTTGAGAGAGGGATAAGCCATCCTGCTGAAGAGCTGCATTAAGGAAGACTCATAGCTCCATTGTCTTTTGTAGAAGAGCCAAAAATGGTGCGATCCAGGGTTGTAATCCACTCTGCTTTTCCATGATGTCTGTAGGAATCTACAGGCTCCCTGCTTTTACCTTCAGTAGTAGCCAGAGGAAATTCTAAGCTTTTTGTTAAACCATGTTATATCAGGAGGCAGCCCCTGCTTCCACAGTCTACGTTCTAAGTAAGTCAAGCAGTGCTAAATTTAAAGCATTTTGAATTTGCTTCCTCATCCTCTCAAAATAACTTTGGGACAGTTTTGACACCAGTTCAAAGAAGATTATTACTGTATAGGATTTGAAAGAAGAAAGGTGCTTTAAATCATGCATTTTTTCCAGAATATTTAAACAAAAATTAGTGAAATATCACTAACGAACAACTCTGACATAGTGATTATAACTGTTAATTTCCAGCAGATAAAAACACTGTATCCTATAAAACCTTTCTCATTAATAATTATATTCAGATTTAAAATGTTATCATATTGGGTATAGCTGTGCAATCTTAAACAGTTGGCAGAACAAATCCTCCTGATTCCCCGCTTGAAAAAGTCTTCTTGACTGTTGGTGAAGCCTTGATGATAATAATACAGGTTATTAGAGCATTTTCACTTTGTTTCTTTTTCAGCACTCTCAATCCATGTCTCCAGACTTTCATAAAATGATTTTGCTTCTTAAAAACACAAAAGCTGTCTGAAGACAGAACATTTCTATCATCTAATGTTTCTTCCACCCTTTGAACAATTTTCATGCTGCTCCATACAAGCTCACTCTGACTGCATTTTTTTACCCTTTTCTCTGGAAGTTTTGTCCTAGCTATACATCATCTTAATGGTTTATGATCTCAGTTCAGTGCACTTCACTATTGTCTTGATTTTGTTTCCAAGCCTTGAATTCTCATCTGAAGCTTTTCCTCTGGTCTGGGTATTCTAATTGTCTTTTTCTCTAATCCCCATTATGTGCTGCTTGGGATTCGCACAAGCCAACTGAAACCGGCACCTTGGCTTTGTTATTGTTGCACAAAGGACGTCGGGGCAGGTTCGCACACACAAAGATTTATTAGCGGGCTCTATACTGATGACATACATTGGCTGTAATTGGGAAAGATACTTTGGGGAAAAATAGAAGAAAAAGAAGATAGAGGAGGAGAAAGGAAAGAGGAAAGACTTTCTGCAGTGCCTTTCTGCAGCTTCTGCAAAGTCTTCTGCTAAGTCTTTCTGCAGCTGCAGAAGTGATGAAGGTCTCCAGGCAAGCACGCTCCTCAGGTGTCCTTGACAGTGCATTATGGTCCCCTGATGTTACTTTTCCTGTAGCCACTATACACTTTTCACCAGAACCTGCTCAAACCCTCTCCTGTTTTTCACACTTCTGATATTATTAACACTGATGGGGGCATGGTTTTAGGCAGGGCATGTGCTGCATGCTGTTGGCTGTTAAGCTCTGTGCATGTATGTTACTGGCTCCCCTTAAGTAACCCAAAAGCTACCAAAAAGGAAGGAGGGAAGGAAGACATGATCCTCGTGTCAGTGGCAAAAATGAGAATCTGCCATAACATCACTCTCAGGGTTGGTTGGTAAAATGCCGTGTAAATAATTGCAGGAGAACAATAGCAGAACAGCTAGGGAAAAATACTGCTCTGGAGGCTCTGGAAATTACTGCCTTGGCAGGTGAGAGTCTGCACAGCCCAGTGCAGGCTGCAGTAGTCTCCAGCAATGCGGAAGGCTAAGGCACCTCAGGCACTGTGAAACATTTTCAGGTCCAAAAGTTTCTTTCACTTCTTTTTTTTTGCAACATATATGAAACCACATTTCAATTTACCTTCTTTCTAGGGTAATTCTTTCTAGGTATTTAAAATTTCTTTAAAGCAGTTTGATATGCTGCCTTGCTTTTTCTCATTTAACTGCAGAGTATTAAACAAATCTTAAGCCTCCAACCAGCAATATTAGAGAATAGTTTCTGGAGTGCATGGGCAATGCTAGTTATTTTCTGTTGATCTCTGAAATTTTACCAAGAGATAAATGGAGAAGCAGGAATAGAGCTTGTATTCCCTTCTACTGACATCAGCTTACTCTAACAGGTCCCATTCAAACTGGAATGATTGATTTGCTAATAAGTCAAGTCAGGAGGTAGTTTGCCTTTATGGTTCCTATTTTTCTTTAAATACTCTGCCTGTGGCCCTAGAAGGGAACTAATTCTTTTTTTTTTTTTTTTTTTCATAAACGAAATTAAACTAATCGTTGATGTCTCCAAAAAGAGAAGACTGTATGTGAATGTTTTGCATGGCTTCTTGATCTCCAAGGTGGGGAAACAAATCTGTGTGTTATTTCTGTTTTGGCTTTTAACACTCAGCTGTTGACAAGAAGTTCTGCTTGTAAGGACAAGATCTTTTCCCTTGCCACTCTGTGAAGACACTTATGTTCCCTCTTGGTTTGCAGAGAGGTAATTTCTTTCTGTGAATCCTGTATCTGCCCACTATCGATTTTGGCCATTTGGAGACTGTTTTGCCTCACTCAGAAAAGAGGGTTAGTTGGCAAACCTTGTTTGCATCTCAAGGTGACAATGGAAATAAAACAACAGGTGTTGCATACGTGCTGGGGTTTGAGAGTCTTTAAACAAGATTTTAGGACTACTGTAACTCTGGAGCACCAGCTTACTTGAACCAACACCCAGCATAAGGAAGAGACTCTGACAGTACCTGAGAAAGCAGCAGTAAGGTTAAATGCTGAGATCCTTGGAACCTGATCTGTGTATCTAAACCACAGGGCAAAGAAGTCTGGTGGGAGCACAGTGAGCACCTGTGTGGGACTCTCCAGAAATAATCCAGAAAGCAGACGGACAAGAGGAAATTGCGTCTCATGAACCTGAACATACATGAGTGGTGATCAGGTATGATGTAAGGTGTAAGCTGTATTGGGAAGTACAATTCTGCTTTCACGGGGAGGAAGGCAGAGAGCACCTTGAGCGGAGGGAATTCTTGCACTGCCTGGCTGAATTCTTGCTTAGAGGGAGCATGGTAGAGAAAACAGCTTGAAAGGATAGAAGCAAGAAGGGAAAGTCAAAAACTTGATTCCAGGTGGTGATACATGTATTGGTCATGACTGTCTTTTGAGAAGACATCAGTATTTAGTCATGAATGTCCTTAGAGGGTGGATCTGGTAATACAAGTAAACCTCAGGCCATGCAAAAGCATTCCTTCCACTGACTCATAACCCCTAAGACTGTGAAAAGAAAGAAAAGACTGCTGCAATACACTGGGTAACAAGATATTGCTACTAACAATGCAGATGTATGCTTGAATGACATTTTGTGCCACTGGGTAGAAAAAGGAAGCTGGCTTGACTCAAGAAGATGATGAGGACATACTAAAACATGTGACAATTACGTAAAACTCCACTGTGTCCAGTGTCAGTGATACAAGTGACTGATATGTGTCTGACCTGGTGAGCAACTAAAGAGCATTGCTTGCTCTCTTGGGACTCAAAAATAGGTATGTTGTTCGTCTTAGGCCCTGAAGACATTCTTTGCTCTCATTGTATGAAGCCATGAATATAGCCTTGCTCAGTTTGAAAGTACTGGCTGAGTCAAATACAAAGGCAGCACAGTGAAATCCAGGAGGCTGTGATATGTATGTAATATGAGAGTACATTACCTAATAATCCCTATGGTCCTATCTTCTGTGAAAACTATGTGACATTCTAGTAGTCCTAACAGTCATCAAAGCAATCTCTTACTCACACAGAGGCAGGCAAAATGTTGTCTTTTTAGATATGGTTTGGAGATTATTTGCAAATGACATTCTACCTGGGAGATCAGGTAGGTAGATACAGGAACCATCCAGCACTAGCCAAGATTTCAACTGATGTAAACTACATAAGGGAAAATGCAGAGGAACCAATTTAGTGGTAGAGCTTAATTAAGTACATTTTACAGCAGGTTTTGGTTGAGATAACTTTATGGGACATAAAGCCATTATGCAGCTTCAAGAGGATATCTACAGAGCTGAAAAAAAAAAGAAGTGAGATAGTAAGAAATGCAATCATAATTGTTTTAAAATTTTTTCCAATATCTTTTAATAATAATAATAATAATAAACTAGGGCATGACACTTTTTTATTCATTATCTTCATGGATGGATTGAAAATTCAGGAAAATGAGGAAATAATAGCAATGTGACCTGCAGGAAAATATTGAGGCAGATGTGGTAGAGTGTAGCCCTTGTGATGCACCTGAGGAAAGTCAACAGGACTCATGTGTTCCAGCTTGCTTTCCGAGCATTGCCTGGCAAGAGCAGATTACACTTCTCTATTTTTTCTTTTATTATTTTTTGTCTAAAATAAAACCTCTAAAATGAGTTCACATTCATCAGAAGTGGAGTATGAAAAAGTTACACAGAGAAAATGAAGAGATGGAGAGATCCCTGCCCTGGAGAGTTTGTGATCTACTATCGCTGTTGTCTTTTCTGTAGGATACAGAAGGCTGCAGATGACCCTCACAAGCCTTCAGCTTTTCTGTGCTATACAGGTTGCACTGTTGAAATTGGTGAATTTAAACTGACATAATTATATAATATCAAAAACATTGTGGACCTCTTATTTTGGTAGGGATGCATTTTTTGGGCTGAAGCTTGTAGATAGGTAAATATCCAGATTCAGGTCAGGCAGTGGAACAAAATATTGCTCCTGGATGCACATTTTTTCATCCTGCTGGAGGTTACTGAGTTGCTAGATTTGTTATCACCAATTACAAATTCAGATTTATGCCTTCGGCTTCAACAGAGCCCAAACTGTTGGGCTGTCTGTCAAAGTTGAGGTAAATTTAATGGAAATATATAAGTTCTAAGCAATCAGTGCTATAATAGTCCCAATGATTAACCTATCTGCAAGCAGTTCTTTTGGCCTTTCTTTTGTGGTCAGGGATTCTGGGGTGCCATTTTTTTGCTAGTGTTTTCCTCATTTGCTTTAGACAGTGCCTACGATTTCAGCTTATACTTCTTCAATTATAACCTTTATTGCAAAGCTGGATGTATGCATCAGATCTATTTAGCTATGGATTTGCTGATCTGTGCAGCTCATTTTGGAGGCTGTTAAATGTATGTATGGAGCCCTGAGTGAGGAACAGCTTTGCTCAGACCTTCTTTATAATGAACTCCTCCCAAAAGCCTGAAAAACTTCTCTGTGAAAAAAAAAAAGTCAGTTTTTATTAGAGTGAAAACTAGAAACTTAGCTTTTGGCATACATGAAACTGAAAGCAACTGGGTCAGACAGAATAAAAATAAAAATGATTTACATGCAGCTCTTTTCTTCTCCTGTGTCCTTGTAGGCACATTCTTGTTCTTTTAATTCTTGGCTTACTTGCAATTAACTCTGTGACTTTCTCAGCTGCAGCAAAGCTTTCCTGGTCCAATTTGCTCCCATTGTGTGTGGGAAATTTTTCCTGTCCCCTCTGAGTCCTTTCTGATCTAAAGATTCTCAGCGTCTCCTTAGGAGGCACAAGCTCCAGCTCTCTGCTGCCCGTGGCTGCCTTCTCTGCCACCTTCCTCAGCCCCAAGGACAAGCCTAATAACTTTGCCAAGGAAGGCACAATCTCTCCCTTTTTGAGAAAGGCTATACCTCACTCCATCACTCTCAAAGGAGAGTGACAAATAGCTGAGAACTCAGGAATAAAATAAATACCATCTGTTATGTGTAACTTAGCATAAACAATGGCAATCTAAATGTGAAACTCAAATAACAGGACAAAAAGCTTGTTACTCAATATCATGTTTCACATTCTAAGAGACAAAGGCAGCCACTCCTTCCCTATACACACATATATCTATATGTGCGCAATTATTTTAAAGGATTTTTCAAATTCAGAAGCTGAACAGCTAAGGCATGCATTTATATCAGTAAGAGCAAGGTTTGGGTCTTGGGACCTGCAAAGTGACACAAGAATGTGCTTCCTAATTTGGTATAGGCAAAATCAGTCAAGAAAGCTTCAATCAAAAATTTAGACTGTCCAAGATGATCAGTGTGAGTTTGTCTGACAAGAATTAAGTGATTGTTTCACTGTCAGATGGGGCATTAGTTTCTGACAAAGGGTGGTCAGCTTTTCTAGACCTGAATGTGAAAAAGCAAAGCTCTCTGTAGCCTAAAAATACTTGTTTTGTTCAGTCTTTTGAAGGCAGTTGCACTTTTTGGTGGAGCAGCTGAACTTTATTGTGCACGTGAATCTTGAGATCCAGCAAGAAAGCCAGGCTGGCATTAGACATGCCAGTGGGAGAATGTCCATGGTTAAATACAGATTTCATTAGGTTATTCTTCATGCATGTCATGGGTTAAAGGTATTGGGCTACCTAGCAGATCTAGGAAGGAAACTTCTAGCATTATTAAACCTTTCCTTCTGAAATCTAGTGTCACTGCTTTGCCAACCCTCCTGTCCCTGATGGCCTCCACTGCCCTTGGGTTGTCACTACTGCTGGGGCTGTTGGCAGAGCTGTGAGCAGCCCCATCTCTGCCCAATGTGCTTGGGCCCTGCGGGATGAAGCCCTGCACGGAGAGCAGGCCATGGCTTCTGGTATCTTCTCCTACCTGCTTGCCCTGTGAGGAGGACTTCTGGAGCTTCTGAAGTTGACCACCTTGGGAAAAATGTTTCATCTAGGGGATGAGATTGAGCCTATAGTTTAAAAGACCTTTTTTTTTTGTTGTTGTTGTTCCTATGCCTAGGCAACTACATATGAGTGGTGTCTCTGCACTGTCATTACAGTCAGTGGAGATCTCCAGTGGCAGAAAGAGAACTGAGACAACTAGCTCCCATTTGGGCTTTTAGATATCTACTTCCGAAAGCTTTATCACATGCAGGGAACTAGATTCAGTTACCTGCAGAAAGGCAATTTCTGAGATTTCCTGTTCTGTAAAAGACATCTGCATGACATTACCAGATACAACACAGGCCTTTGGAGTGACCCACGTGCTGGATAGGCAGTCAGGACACCATGTGGCACATAAAATGTCAAGAGATGCTTGTATTCAGGCAAAATTGATTCCCTAATCAGCACTGTCACTGGGATCTAGAAAGCCAGCTTGTTCTTCATCAAACAAATCTCTCTCTTGATTTCTTTGACAATATTAACTCGATTTCCATTGATTGGAATAGACATTCGATACACCTATTTGGATACCTGTATGGAGCCACCTACTTCTTTTAATCTGTGAGTTGAATCCCACTCCTTATCTCTTTAGCAGTATGACAATGCCAGACCATTTATAAATCTTGAGCCAGGTCTGATGTAGGAAAAAAAAAGAAGAAGAAGAAAAAAAAAGAAAAACAAGTAATCAAGCTACAATTTCATCCAAAATACCTTAAAAATACAAGCCTTCTTTCACTGTGAGTGGTTAAAATACCTTATGTTTTTCAAATGAAAGGTGTTAGTTTCATAGACTTGTGATCTCTTATATATATGTGAGACTGGACACTTCAGAAAAAAATAGATTTATGATGACTTTGTGGAACTAACACCATAGCTATGCACAAATGTCACTTACTATATGTGAAATAAAGTTGTGATCCAGGTGTCAAATACAAGTACAGACTTCCTTTAGATCTTTAGCAATAACAAAGAAAGAACTCTATCAATAAAGTAATGATGTCTTGCCTTTAAATTCCTAGCAATCCTAAAATACTGTGTGATACCTATCAAGGTAATATGAGATAGCTGTCTCAGCAACCTCAGATATGTCAGTGTTACATTTGGTTTGCACAAACTCTCTTTTTGTAAATTATTTACTCTTGTTTTGTTGTTTAGACAACATCAAAGAGATGTGTACTTGCCTTTCAGTAAGTGTACGCAATTCCATTAACATTAATAGAAGTTGGAATGGGCAGCAAGAGAAGACTACACTGATAGACATTTTATCTCATCTTTGCCAGAAAATTGCACTGTGTTTATCTAGGAGTAGAGAATTTTAAACCTGGACTTTTATGTAAATTCTGTATAAAGTGGTGACTAACAAATACCTTTTTTTTTTCTCAGAGTTATTTTTATAATAATTTTCTTGGTTTGCCAATAAATATTTTATCATGGAAGATCAGCAGGCCACAGATTACCAGATGCCTCCATCTGTAACCCAGAAAGCATTTATTACAAATGAGATAAAGAGTAGAAAAATGTGTGCTTGTGATAAAAAGCGTATTTTGTCTCCTTGGTAGATATAAGTTTTGATGGGAAATCATTAAATCCCACTTTGCCTGGGTATGCTCAGAAGTGATTTATGCTGAAAAATAGATTGCAGTAGATGCAAACAGTAAGAACAGATAACACTATAAAGAGGAGAGGTCTCTGTAAAAAGAAGAAAAATCTTTGTGCACTTCCACCAAGTTTCTCAAGCTTGCAAGTCTAAAGACAAATGTGGGCACCAATATTTGGATCTGCTTTCCAAAGGTTTGAACGTTGTGGCTTATAAACAGAGGTACTTTCTCTTAACAAGTTTGAGAGAGTTACAGAAAGTGATTTTTTTAATTGACCGTAATCTCACCCTTTCTCTCTATAATGTGTGAATGAAATTTTAAGGGAACATTGATGGGCAGCTCTTTATGTGTGTTTAATTCTACTGAGAATGATTAGAGAAAATGAGAAACTAAAATGGGGCTGCAATTAAGCAGGACTGACCATTTGTCACTGCTGCATTTCATCAGTGATGTGGGACTAGGAGAAGAGAGGGAATGACACTGATGCTGGAGTGCTTGAGAATGTCTTTGGAGTGCAATTAGCAGCAATGTATTTGATGGAAGTGAATGTTCTCTTTTTGCTGGATGTTGTTGTTGGGAAGTGCAATGACCTAATTATTTTTTATTCTACTGGCATGTCTTCCAGTGTCTGCCCTTTTATATTACTTGGAAATTAGAGATTCTGGCTATGTTGCCTGAAAATGGCATATATTCTCTCTCTCGAATTTAAAAACATGACATTTAGTGAAAATAGTTACCCTGTACTGAAAGTTACAGCTCAGAGGTTTGCCCTACAGATTTTCCATTCTAAATTGTGAGATCACTGCTCAGGAAAAACAAACAAAGAAACAAACAAAAAAAAACCCACAAACAAGTTAAGATTTAGAAGAATACTATTGTCTAGTCTTACCTATGCTGTTGATACCCTGGAAGACCTTGGGCAAGTCGTTTCTACTCTTTATTCATTTTAAAAGGGAAATAAAGAACCATTTCTCAGTGAAGCTCAATAATGTTTTAATTGGCAAGAAAGACTAAGATTCAGTTGAGAGATTCTGTGACAGTGCATATGAATAATGATAGTTTTCTCCCTCAAAAGTCAAAGACTGAAGTAAAACTTAAATAATCTTCTCATGTACCTCATTTATTACATGCTATGGACATTGTAGGATACAGGACTTCTTAAAGCATTGATTCAGCTGTGAAATAAAATGTGATAGTTTATTGACCTGTCATTTTATCAGACTATCCACACATTACTAAAAGATTGTTAGGGGTGGTAGAGCTTGCATTAACTTCTGCATTAATTGCCTACACAGATCTGAACTTCTCTGTTCTTCTGCAATAAGAGGATTCACATGCATGTTTAATTAATGCTAAGTTTTAATGCTATTCATTGTAATTTACTGCACCATGATGGCTTACCGTAGGTGCTTGATTTGGAAGGAGATGACATATTTATGGCTGGAGGAGATGACTTTTTTTTTTTTTAATTTTGCAGGTGATTAAGAAAGTTTAGGCCAAATTCTGTCTCCAGATTTCGTAGAATTCTTCTGAGAGACAATCTGTCCTTAATTTACAATAGACTTGTACAAGTCTGCAAAGAAAGCACCATGCTGAAAGGACTGTGTTCTACGTGGTATATAAAACAGCTCAGCTTGTCTTTAACTGCTAGCTAACTCATGAAGGTTCAGGCTAATTACTTTTGGGCACAGAGAGACCTGAAATCTTAGTTGTTTGTTTTGACCTGTCACTTATAAATTAACTGTCAAAATACCCAAACTTGTGCGAGTTCAATGGTTCATTACATGGTTCAAAGGAAGCTTATGAGCTTTAAATGAGGTTATAAAATCTATAGGTTTTGGTACTTGATTTTTTTGTAAGGCTTGTTTTAATTCAGGTTAATTTTACCTGCCACATTTTGAGGTTTATGTTCTTAGCTGCTGAAGTCTAGACAGCTAGTAAGAAACTCCATAAGCATAGGTCTGCCACAAGAGGTGAGAGATATAGCTTAACTAAGACAATATAACATCTTTTGTTTAGAGAAGCAAGTCTCTAAACGGAAGTCTCTAAAGCACATGAGAGTGCTTTGGATCAGACCTTACCTGAACAGAATTTGAGTTTTTACATGCTTTCCCCGTTCTTTTATATGTTTCTGAACCACATTTACTATGTTAGGAAAAGCCTGACTCTTTAAAACAGGAGAAATCCAGATCATATTTTACTTGAATCCTTGTAAGAAATGGTTTATATTGCATCTCAGTATTCCATAAATAAAAAGTATTTCATTTTGCAGTCTGTTTTTTGTTTGTCTCATTGATTTCAGTCCAAACATTAATCTCTGAATCTGTACGTATAATGAAAGGGAAAGTCTCAGCACAGAGTGGCTGGCACTGATTTCAGAAGTCTGATCACAGTTATTTACATTTGAAAGTACTGGCTTAAGATACCATGTACTTTGGAAGATTTCTTATTTAATATCTCTTTGAAATCTGTTCATGCTTTATTGCAAACAGTGGTATTGACCTGTGTTAGGAAAAGACCTTTCTTCAGCAAATTTTCTTCAGCAAATTTTCTTCACATATACTTGCTCTCTACATTTTTTTATGTGTCTTCAGAGGTTTTCTGAGCTGGTCGGTATCTAGGAAAATATTCTTTTGTCTTCTCATATATAGTACACCATAACTGTCCCAGAACTCATTATTATTTGGAATGTGGCCAAATGAATTACTAGTGGCAATTGTTCTTTTAATGATGAGTGTCTCAACCTTCAGAAACTGTGGGAGACAGCCAGTAATCATTAATGTTATAAAAAGCATTTTTGCAGGGTTATACATGCAATCCTACAGGAAAGCATTCACTCTTTTCATTTGTCTTCTGCTTTAGATCTGTTTCTGCTTTTCTTTTATCTGCAAGGAGAAAATTGAAAGCAGTTTCTTTAGTTTGCTTTCTATTTTTCAGAGCTTTATTACTTGATCTGGTGCCAGCATCTATGCAACTAATAGTCAAGCTTGTCTATAAAGATAAACAACATGTTTTTCAGAAAACTCAAACCAAACATGAGCGAAAACTCTTCAGTGGAGATTTTAAAAGTTCTGAAAACTCTTCTCCCTGATTTTCCTTTCCCCCCAACCCCAGATTCCCAGTAGAATTGACATCAGATACTGCAAAGGCTCTGTTTTGGCAAAATTTCAGTAACTTGATGCACACATGCACACACACACCTCAGTGAAGCTGAGCAACATGTAGGGTCATGTGGACAAACTCTAAAGTATCCAGGAGATTTTGATTTGTTAGCCAAGGCTCATATATTCCCTTCAACAGTAGTTCCTCTAATGCAATCAAAGTATTTCGTCTTCCAATTTTATTAATTTTCATGGTTTCCTCAGCATAAGTTGATCATATTTATCAGTCAGTCAACATGTTATGTAACAGTATTTTAGCCTGTGAATGGCAGAACACTGTAGATTCCACTTACTCTAATATGGACCAGAAACAAACAAACTATGCTGGTGGGAGTTACCCGATGACCTGAAGAGCTGAAGCTCACAGCATACCCTCTGTGAATGCTGCTGCTGAGCGAGGCACTGTGGCTCCCTGTAGTAGAAAAGAAAAAAAAGAATCTCTATGACTGGTAAATGAGACTTCCTTGGAGCACTCATTTGGTCCACCTGCTGGAAAGGAAAACTGTCCTCTGCTGATGAAGCATGCTGGGAACATTCCCACTTCTCTCTCTTATGGCATCTTCATTCTGGTTAGGTCTTGATGCAATTTGCTTCCACTAATCCTATATGTCCACGGATTAAATGCGTAAAACTAAACTTCCTCCTAGTCAGTGGCTGTGAAGAAGGCAGCTCACCCCTTCTGCGGACAGTGGTCCGAGGGTGCATTTTCGCTATTAGCCTAAGCCACTGTGAGATGTGACACTGCTGAAGAGCGGCCTCAGCCTCCTCCTCTCACCAGCTGTGCATCCCTGCTGCCCCGTGGTGGTGGCTCTAGTGGCCAGGAGCCAGGGAGGGTTGCTCCAGGGAGGAGCAGCTCTGCCCTGATCCACCAGTGGAAGGGGTTCATCAGGCTGGCTGGACTCAGGGCCTGATCAGCATTGCCAACACTGGGTACCTAGCTGGAATACGGGCTAGGGAGGAGAAGGGTGCAAGGGGACATGGTTGAAAGCTCATCTGCATGCGCACACAGGGGACGATTAACTGTTTCCAAATATAGATAGATTTTTTTTTTTTGTGGAAGCCAGTTAAACTTATTCTTCCAGATTAGTTTTTCTTTTCTTTTTCTTATTGTTTCATTCACTTCTTGTTCTTTATTAACATAATTAATTTTTTTGTAAGATTTTGAGGATTTTGAATAACTACTGAGTTACTTTTGGATAAGATAATCCAGGTAAACTGAGATCTCTCTAGTTGAACATTTTTTTGAATATGCTTTACCCACCAGAAGCATTTCCATTATTTTCAGAGTTTTCAGCTACAAGAGAGCAAATAATAAGGTGATTACAAAACAAGTGCTAAGACATTTAGCAACTTACATTAAGAAATAAATAAGTAGTTTCCTATGTACAAAAGTTTACAACTTCTTTTACAAGAAAAAGAATAGATGAAGTGAGTAGTTGGCCATAGTCTGCCTAATTTAGAGAACAAACTGGTTTTTAAAACTTAGGCAGTGCTTCTAATGCAACAGCCACATAATCAGTGACATTTGGGTGGATGTTATTCTCCTCCTTGACTTTTCAAAGGCAGCTTCCACTCTCCACTAATTATACTGAGAAGACAGGCATTAATCTTAGCAGATTAAGATGAAATTCATCATACCAAACAAGCATCTGTACTAGTCATCCTAAAATCCTTTATCATCTGTGGACAGAAGTAAATGCATTGAGAGTGCAATTTTCAGCTTCGTGTAGCTATTTCAAAGGGGTTGGATGCACAGGACGCTAAATGTGTTTATTTTTTCTTCAAGAAAAAGGGAGCCTCAAACGATTAGTTCAGATGCAGACAGTCATGTTATAGAGCTATATAGACTTCCAAGACAAAGATTTCTCTCACTTGAGTTTTCTGAGTTTTATATTTATGATAGATGCCCATCTTAGAGGTCTAATGTCTTCCTGGAGCTGTTGCAGATCACTTTTCTTGGTGGATTTGGTGATGTTTAGAAATAGAGGAGCTTATGCTGTAGCCTTTCTCTTAGTCCAGATATACGCAGGATGTTTCTCCTTTGCTATGCTACCCAATTTCACAGAACTTGTAAGAAATTCTAAGACAGATCTCTATCCAGGAGTGCCTAGAGATAAACATCTGCACTGCAGATATCTAAAGTCAAGTAGGGTAAATCCTAACCATAGTAGTCGCGTAACCCTGCTTCCACAGAAATCCAGGCTAAAATCATTCAGGGGTTTCAAATAATTGCTTCTCTCTGTATTAGTCTAAACAGTCATTTAAAATAAATCCTTGGGTTAACTCTATAGCAGAAAGTGTGCTTCCTTTGAGAGGAGAATATACAGCTGAGACTTCACCGAGGAGTACCAAAGATGCAGGGTGAAACGAAACCCTAATATTGCAACCTGTTTTAGCTTCAGCAGTATGCAGTTACAGCCTTAGTGAAAATAAAGTTATTAAGCAGCATGTACAATAAGTGGTTCTGGGACTTAATTACCTGCAGCATTATCCTAGTAGCAAGAGATGTGATAGGTGCCCCAAACAAACTCTTCAATTGCTCTAAAAACATTTTGAAATCAAAGTCAAAATACCCTTGTGACATCTTTTTCACAGCTCAACAGACTCAGCATCAACAATAACCTTAGTTCTAGTTTCACCAATCTGAGAGATGCCAAATGACCAGGAATGTCAAGTCACCTCTTCTAACAGAAATGAATAAGTGAAGGCTGCATTTGTCATGCTTCTGTCAAGGCACGACCAAATTTATCCGTGACTAACAACAAATCATGGTTGGTGAAAATGTGTTATAATTAAAAAGGCAGGTTCTCTTTTGTTCGGTCTTTCCAGCAGAGTTATTAATATGCATCCGTTTCTCAATTCCTTTCTGGGAACAAAACAGCAGTTTAAACAGAAGCAGCTCCATTATTTTCTTCATTGCATTGCATTGTCTTTATTCTGCTCTGGTGACAAGTCCACTTAGAGGCAAAGTCAGTCTAATCACATTAACTATAAGCTTGAACACTAAGGAGTGGTTGGATGCTATGATTTTTCTGGTAGTAAAGCTGACATAAGAAGTTCCTGCCTCCTTTGTACCAGTTACACATTAAACCTTTTGAGGTAAACCAGTTTCTGAGGTTTCACTCAGATATCTGTATGTTTGTACTGCAAATTGGGTGAAGAAAAATGATCTAGGTTCTGAAAAAATATCGCAAAATGCATTTTTGAACTTCACTTATTGTATATTTATAATCAAATGAGGAATTTGTATGTTCAAATCACTACTAGGCAATTGAAACTTGTATACATACTATGAAATAAAAACCAAGATAAAAGACAAACTCAGAAACTTGATATATTTGACTTCTTTTAGCTAGAGCAGCCCAGACTTTGACAAGATTCTGCTTTTAAAGACAGCATTAATATTTTTTCCTAGCAGAAAGAGCAGCCAATTTTGGCATTTACTCATGATATGTGCATTAAGCATGTGGTGAGTAACATTTTTTCCATGCTTTCCATGCCTCAACATCTTCCTTTTTGATGCTGAAATTCAGATGATCTTTTGACAGCCGCTTGCGGAGAATTTGCTGGGATTATCAACCCAGTGGTGAAAAGGTGCTTTTATTAGTTAACAACCAAAAAAAAAGAACAAAAGCCTGCAGTCTTCAGAGAGTAGTAGTTTAATTTGTGCTGCTGGATATGCAACACAGCGGTAAGGGTCAGATAGGACTCTCTGACATTTGACTGCAAGGCTTTGTTTCCTCAATGCACATTCAGCTTCTCTGATCGAAGGTCCCCACTGATTTTCTTTTCCTACTAGATAGCTGTACTCGTCCAGAAAGTCTACTATAAAGAACACGTTTTGTACCTCACACTGCCTAACTTTCAGCTTCAAGGTACCTCAGTACCTTCAAGGCAAGCTTAGTGATAGCAAACATTTGCTTGCTTTTCACTCAGCTTCTATATTAGCAAGGATGTTGTGGTAGGTGGAGTAGTCCTTTGAACTGAGACAAGAAAGCAACGTGTGTGTGCAATGGCATGCCTTCCCTTAGGTGTTTGCTCTAGCTGGCAATTGAATTTAAATTGTATAACTGGGTCTACAGTCACAAGAAACAGAAGCTGGACATCAGTTCAAAGGTTTTCCTTTTCTGTTCTACTGATAAATCTCCATCATAAACCAAAAGACCAGTTCAGTGAAGTTCAGCAATGGACTTCACAAAGACCACAAAATTATTACTTTCTTACCACTAAAAACATTTTTTTTTTTTACCACAAATCAGGCCTAATGCATTTTGCATTTTTGTTAGCATGATCAGAGAGTAATTCCAAAGATTTACAGAATCACAGAATGGTTAAGGTGGGAAGGGACCTCTAGAGATCATCTAGTCCAACCCTCCTGCTCCAGCAGGGACATCTAGAGCACGTGGCACAGGGTGGCATCCAGGCGCGTTTGGAAGATCTTCAGAGAAGGAGACTCCACAGCCTCTCTGGGCAGACTGTACCAGGACTCTGTAACCCTCACAGGAAAGAAGCTCTGTCTCACATGGAGATGGAACCCCCTGTGTTTCAACTTGTACCCATTAGCCCTTGTCCTGTCACTGGCCTTCACCGAGAAGAGTCTTCCCATCCTCCCTACATTCACCCCTCAGGTATTTGTGCATGTTGATCAGATCTCCTCTCAGTCTTCTCTAGGCTAAACAGGCCCAGCTCACAGTCTTTCCTCTTAAGATAGATGCTCCACTCCCTTAATCACCTTTGTGACTCTACGCTGGACACTCTCTAGAAGCTCCATGTCTCCCTTGTACTGGGGAACTCAGAACTGCACCCAGTACTCCAGATGCGGCCTCACCAGAGTTGAGTAGAGGGGCAGGATCCCCTCTCTTCAGTTGCTGGCCACACTCCTCCTGAGGCAGGCCAGGATCCCATTGGCCTTCTTGGCCACGAGGGCACATTTCTGACTCATGGTTAACTTGTTGCCAGCCAGGACTCCCAAATCCCTCTCTGCAGAGCTACTTTCGAGCAAGTCAACCCCTAATCTATCCTGGTGCCTGGGGTTATTCCTTCTCGGGTGCAGGACCCTGCACTTGTCCTTGTTGAACCTCATGAGGTTCCTCTCTGCCCAACTCTCCATCCCGTCTAGGTCCCTCTAAATGGCAGCACAGCCCTCTGGAGTGTCAGCCACTCCACTTAGCCTTTCCCTTGGTGAATCCATGCTGACTACTCCTGATCACCTTATTTTCCTTGACATGCCTAGAGACGGTCTCTAGGATGAGCTGCTTCATCACCTTTCCAGGGATGGAGGCAAGGCTGACCGGCCTGTAGTTTCCCAAGTTCTCCCTCTTACCCTTTTTGAAGACTAGAGTGATGTCGGTGTCTGCCAGTCCTCTGGTACCTCCCCTGCCCTCCATGACCTCTTTACCCTCTTATGATTGTATAGCGAAATATCTGCTTGATGATAAGTAGTTATTGATTAGGTAAGAATAGTATTTCTTGTATCATATGAGTCAAGTATATATTTTATATGTACTCTCTAACTTCCTTATAGTTATCGGTTTGATTTGCACAAGTGCTTCCTTTGGCAAATCCCAATTTAGCAACTTCTGGTTGAAGTGACTGGAAGTTTTACTTTAACGAAGACTGCAAACCATGGCCTGATTTGCTCCTGTGCCTTAAAAGCTTAATCATGGCTTAATAAAGTTTAGGTGGCTAAAGCACAAACAAGCGCTGTCCCAGTCTGCTTGTATATGTCTTCCATAGAGGCATAGAAAAAAGTAGTTTGGTATGGAATAGTCCACTCATAATTTATTTTTCTGATCTTCAAAAATCAGACTCTAATGCAACAAAGAGTTACATTAATAAGATTTATGCACATTAGGATAAGCCTTCCCTACAGTCCTCACTTCAGAACTTTCATAATTCTTTCAGTGAAATTAATTCAACATCTTGAACAAAAGTAAGGCTAATTTTCTTGGCTTTCAACACACCTTTATTTTGAGCAAATCAGGCTTGTAATTGCAAGAATTAGAATCATAGACTAGAAGTATGTAATAATGGGTGAATCTCCCTGAGCGAGTACTTGTTTTTCTCAAAAGATATGTTGATTTATCTTCATTAAGGGGTGGAAACCAACCACAGCAGATCAAACTGAGGAATTGTCTAGCTTCCAGTTTACATCTCCGAGCCCCTTTATCATTTAAAAGAGATGTGTTAACCAATCTTGTTAAGGTTGCTGAATATAAAGTTCCGAAAGATTTTTCATTTTGCTCTTTTTTAGCTACTGACAATTTTCAAATGCTTCCATTCCTAGCAACTCCCATTGAGGTCCTAGTAGAGCATTGCTCCAGGCTTTTTCAAGTGTTATTCTACAGAATCAGATGGGAAAAAAAAAGAGTAAAAATGAGCCAAATACTTATTTTCTGCCTTAAGGGATGATGTGAGACAGGGCAAAATTAGATGAGGCATTTTTGAGTTTGGGAAGATTTAAAAAGGGACAGTGTTTTAAACAACTGTGTATGGAATGACACGAGATGAGTGAAAAGGCTTGGAGCTATAAGTGGAATTTAGCAGAAAAACAGCATTTGCTGAGAAGCAGCATTTATACTTGTATAGGCAACTGGTTTCACTTGAGTAAGCCACAAGCCTTGTCAGATTATGAACAGGAGTTATTTTAAAGCTTTAAAAATATGCAGTTTTAAAAATGTATGCTGCATGCATATGCTTGGTTAAGATAGCTGCACAATGAAAAATCTAGTCAGGTGAATTGCTGCAATTCAGAGAAGGCATCTTGAGAAAGGTATTTAGCAAGCCTCTCCAGGTGCTAAATGACTCCTTGTGCAAAAAAGGATTCCTGCTGACTTAGTAAAAGGACATTTTGCTGGGCTTATACCTCCCAGGGGTGTGCTGGCCTCTGGCCATCGTCAGTCACAAGGCAATAGACTGGACAGGATTTTGGTGCAGTCCTGCACGGCAATCCTATCTTTCCAAGAGCCTAAATTTTACCTGAATTTGAAAAGGTAGTATCTGAATTTGAGATCCCCAGTAGGCCAAGACTACCATTAATTTTTATACCAATCAGTACAAATGGCTGTTTTGGACTCAAAATCCCTCAGCCTTGAGGGATCAAGGTTGCTCTTTTGTATCTCCATATTCTGAGTCTGCAGAAGAAGCTGCCCATACAGTCAGTTAGTATTGCTGCTGCCTACTGGTGTGTATCATCTTTCACACTGATTTCATAGTGGCTTTGCAGTCATTCTGCACATCTCATCAGAAACAACTGGCTGGGCTATATTACAGGGGGAACAGTGTAAGCTAGATGAAAGAAACAAAGTTTTGTTATGAACAGGCATTTCCTCCGTGGAGGTTTTTGAGAGGTTAATTCCAATTGAAATAATAACTCAGATTCAAAAATTCCTCTAAACTTCAATTGAAAAAAAAGAACTTTGCATTAATTATTTTTGTGACTACTGAGCTCCTCTGGCTCATTTCTCATGTAGAATAACTGCTTAACTGCAGACTCTGTATTACATATGCTTTCTCTTTGGCCTCCCTTGCTTGCCATTATATCATGCTGACGTACTAGCCAAAACATCTGCAGAAAGTTCATACCCCTGAGAGCACTAATCTCAATATTTACTTAGTTATTCAGTCCTACTAAGCATCCCAAGCTAATACAAAAGTCAATTAGTTTGCTGATTCATAGAAGCTTTTTTCTTAAGTTTCTGCTAGGAGCCATAAAAAATAATGTTAAATGTTCCTTTGAAAAGACAGGCTGTCTTACAAGAAAGTGTGGAGCTGAATTATAGATGTCTATTGATGACTAGCTGCTTGCTTTAGTAGCGTGGGAGCCTTTCCTCTGGGGAGCTGTTGGATTTATAGCAGAAACTTCTCAAGGTTCATTATGGGGGGCTGCCCCAGGGAACAATGCAGAGAGCTGTGCAGGGCTCATGGTGAGCCTTGGCTTGAACCCAAATGTCTATTAAAATAAAAGAGAAGGTATGTGAGAGCTGGTCCTGGGTGGAACATACCTAAAAGTTGGTCTGATGAGACCCAGCACTGAAGCTATCCTTCTTCTTAAAGTGTCAGGGAAAAGTCCCCCTCCATTTAGAAAGCTGAGCATTTAAAAAAGAACAAGTTTCAAGAATTAGTCATTTGAGCCCCTGTGTATTTCAGACCTGCAAAGCAAGCAGGGCGCCGTGCCACATTTCCCTCTTCCTGGGACTCTTTTCAGGAGGCTGGTTCCTGAAGAGCCGTCAGCCAGCCAGGCTCCTTCGCAGCACTGCTGAAATGTTCGCTTAGGAAAAGAGGCAAGAGGCATTTAAATCAGTGTCTTGGGCTGCCAAGATCAAAGCAGAAGTTGCACATTTTGAAAAGTGCAATGTGGCAGAACAACTCATAGCTGCTGCACAGTCGGTGCTGTTAGGAGTGCCATGCATGAGTGACCGGCGCCACTGGGACACGGCTGGTGGCACCTGCCCACCCCGCGAAAGAGCTTGAGCAGGGAAGCGAAGCAGGAGCTGAGCAGGGGAAAATAAGTCACAGAAGGGGAGGGGAACATCCCCAGGTCATTAAAATGGGCCTGGAGAAGGAACACGTACTATGGCTTTTCGTAGTATTTAGGATTCATGCCCTGAAGCTCTCAGCCACCATAAAGAAGAGACTTCCTAAGGTGCCTGCTCTTGTTATTGCAAAATTCAAGTCTTTGGTAAACAAATAAAGAGTAATGACACGGCTGCTTAACTACCTTGTTTCCTTCCCTGTGTCAGTGACAATTCAAAGAACTGAGTGAAAGAGGAGGGAGAGGGGGATGGCCTAGGCTGCCAGTGATGAAGACACGCACTCTGTGTGATACAGCAGAGAGGAGGTAGGAGGGGAAAGTCACAGGTCTAGGAAGGACATCCTGATGGTGATATGCAGGTGGCATGTCAACAGCACAAATTTGTCATTCCTGGAGCAAAAGCTCTTGCAAGAGCTGAGGCAAGGGATTGGAACCTGGGAACCAAGCTGGACAAGCAACCAGGGCATTTGCTGGTAGATGCCAGCTATGCTGTGTGAACTCCATGGAGTCAAAAGCCAGGTTATAAAAAATCACAGTACACCATAGCTGGGGCTAGATGGTCAATTGTAGCCATAAGTGATTCCTAAAAAAAAAAAAAAAAAAGAAAAAAAAAAAAAAAAAAAGTCCCTCCCAGGATTTAAAGCTTGTCAAAAATGACAGTTTGACAGTCCTGGAGCCCGAGGTCCTCTCATTATCCACAGAACAGGTGTGGCATGGGAGGCAGCAGGACAAGCTTTTCAGCATCGATCTGACAAGCTTGCCAGTAGCAATAAGATGCCAGTTTTCTGTGACAGATAAATTGTTGATCTCCTCATGGAGTCTGTAATTTGTGGTGATAGGAACAGTGGGGTTTGTAGTGTGATTTCACACTCATTGAGAACTGTTTTGAGACAAACCACTCATTTTGGATAACTTGAGTGAAAAGTCGGTCAGAGGTAGGGCCTTAAAACCAAAATCAGTTAGTATATAACTTAAAACCATACCTGAGAGACAAAAATAAGGGTCAAATTCAGCACTTCAAAATTGTCTCACCAAAGTTCTATGTGTCATTTTTTATTCCCTGAATCATTCACTATTTTGAAAATTTCTGTTGTAGGTGTTGTTATCCTTCTTGATCTGCATCTATAATCAGGGCCATATAGCTGCTCTCAGGAAAACTGGTGAGAGTATCCAATTTTGTCTTGGAATCATCAGAGCAACCTCATAACCAAATAAATATGCTGTCACCTGGAAGTTGTTTTTCATTCAGTGTTTGCCATATGCTAAAATGCACAGTCTAGCCTATATCTTCCAAGCTTCCAAGCTCTCTCCACTTGCCTGTGCTTTTGCACTTATAAATTTTGCTTGCTTGGTTTGCAGAAGCTCAGCTTCAGCAGGACCTGGACTTCCTGATGTCCTGGAAGCAAGACATCAGGATGGACAACTCTTTGCAGGATAAACAAGTCTGCAAACCAAGGAGGTATCCTGATTCCTACATATGTCTCCTAACCACATGGTTATCAGACAAGAAGTAAGGGCAACTGCTACTGCATGTTTTGAGCTATCTCTGCTATCTATGTGCATAAAGACAACTACCTAGCAAGGTATTCTGACCTAGATCTGAGGATACCTGTCTCCATATCCTAATTTTCTATATCCCTAATCTCTGTCACCTAGTCCCTATATCTCCATGAATGGAATAGGTTTAGTAAGGTATTAAACAAGAGATTAGACTTAGTTTAGCCAGTTCTGCAGCACAAGTGGGCAATGTGAAAAGTGCCAATCAAACAAAAATCTCATTCTTGTGTGATATGAGGAACACTGGCGGATCAAATTCCTAAGATAGGTAACTAAAATGTTTCTCATTTTTTCATCATGTCCTGAATATTTTTATTTTGAATCTTCTCTTAGCCTTTAGCTGCTTATTGGCAGAATGTAGGTTAGCCAGTCCACCATTTAGCTGGGGTTGTAGCTTATGTTATTCAATATTCATTTTTGTCAAACTGGCCTGCAAACTGTCTGCTCTTTAAAGATTTGGGATTTATGCTGGCTCAGCTCTGGGACTTCACTAGTTTGTATCATCCTTGAAGAAATATTAATATTATTCAGGACAGCAGTATACCTTTTTTTTTTTTGCTATACATTTTAATATTCTGCACAGCAACTGCAAGATGTCACTATTTTCCAATATTTGTTCAAAATTAAATAATGTGTTTAGAGCTTAGAAAGCTCATTTTCTACTGCTTTTTAAGACTTTCAGATATAAATTACTTGTATATGTGCAATAGAAACTGTGAACTTTACCATATACTACTGCATCACACTTTCTGGTATCAGTAATAACTTCTGCTATCAACAGCATTCAAGGTAGATAAATCTTCCTGCTTGATTTGGAATATAGAATAGATATATTTAAGCGAATATTTTTCTACTGGTACTGGCCATTTTGCTGTCTTTGTCTACCTTGCTGAAGGTTCATTTTCTTCTGGATATATTTTAAGTGAGTTTATCAGCATTGATTGTTTGTTTCCTTATCCGTATTTTTCGGCCTTCCCTTTTATTGATTCTTCATACATTGATTTGTTTCACGTTTTTATTAATGTTTAACTATTTTTAAGCAAGACAGCTTTTTGCTGTTGTATTTACAGGAACTTGTTTTTTAGGTCATTCTTGATATTTAAATTTAGTTAGTGATGCCAACAGATTTGTTTTCAAAGGCATAAGCTTTTACGTTATACATTGGTGCCATGTCTGGTTGTACAACACAAGTATAATCAGATCATGACCACTGCTACCTAGGCAACAACTAATTTTTAGGTCATCTGCTGCTCGTGACTGACTTGTAGAAATACTGCATCCCCTGGAAATAGGCATTTATTGTTTTCTAGCAGAAAGGTTTTCCACTCTAAACAGCAGCTATTTACTGTCAAATTTGTAGACGTCTTTTTTGAGCAATTACTGTAAAGCCATTTCAAAATGTGGAATATCTTTACGCAATGGTGTTTAAAATTTAATGACATGGACTACTCAATTACCTGAACTTGCTTGTCCAAGAAGGGGTCATTGCTTCAGAAGAAGATGGACAGCCCTCCAGCATGGGATGACAGAAAATATATCTGTTCCAAATTTCTTGTTTTGTGAGGAAATCAGCCCATTTGATATATTTAGATCCTAGGGGGGATTCCAGGTTTCAAGAAAAGTCCATCATGCCTGGATTAGCAGCTTCAAGGGAGGGAAAAGGAGCAGGCAACACTTCTCCTTCCCCAGACTAAGTGCAGCATCGACAGCCGCAATGAAGAGATGGAATCAGGACTCGGGAATGACCTGCTCAGAAACAGCATCATTTTGAGTTCATGGACAATCGATCTCCAAGTCAGTGGTCTAAAGAAGAACAAAAAGGGGAGGATGACACCTCCTTGTGCTACGGACCTCTGATGTTACATTGTTCTTTCATCCTTCCCTACTCGTAATCCTACACCTCTTGCTTTTTGCTGGCTGAACAGAAGCCCACCCAACTGTCCACGCATTCCCAGAGACATTATTACTACCCAGGGTAGCAGAGTCTCCTTTTGATATTCCACACTGAGTGACTAGAAAGATCTCTCTCCACCTCACCATCCTTTGGTCACGGGGGAAGCGTTAGTTTAGATTAGGTTGCCATTTATTCCTCTTTAAGGTTGCACTTTGCATATTAATAGGTTAGAATCATACATCCATTTTCAGCACTAAGCCAGCCAAATAGTCAGCTGATATTTACAGCGAGTTCTCAACCTTGCATTAAGTTTTCATGCTTGAAACACTTGGGTAACATAACCACTCAGCTTTTTAAGTGGTTGCCATAGAAGACAAGAGAAACATTTACATGGAGCAAAGGAGAACTAAAGCAAGTCTTGCAAGGTACTGTTCAGCTTTGTCTCAGGCACTTTGGTGTCAGTGGGGAATTTGGAATGGCAGGCGTCCAAGTGCTCGGCTTTTTACTACCAGCAATGTTCCCTCTAATGTTTTTCTCTCTGAGTGGAATTCATCAGATGCAAAACCCGAAGGCATATTATACTGTTCTGATCATCCTCTATTACTCTTGATCCATATGTGTTTTAGCACAGACAACCCCAAGTGTTCAAATTTCATAAATCACACTCCCATAAGCGATATTTTAGGATATCTTAGGTGAAAAAAAAAATTAAAAGCTTTTTTATTTTGTTTGGCTTATAAATCATTAGATGCAGATGAGTCTCTATCACAAAGCTTCCTCTGTGAAAGTTAGGTCTACAAATTTGCCTGTGCTTTGCCTTGCCTTTACAGTTCAGAAGAAGCTTTGGGTAAGAATGTGTCCTCTCCCATTTTGTCTGTCTTTCAACTCTAAGAGGGCAGTGAGAAAATCAGCTTTTTCCTCATTGAAAAAAAAGATTATGAGTTTCTCCTTGCTTGGCAGCATTTCAATAAAAAATGACAGGACAGCTCCATGCTTAAGGCATGTCAAGTCTGTGAGTGCAGTTGGTGGCTTCATATAGGAAAATATGGTGGAGCCCAGGTTATTAAAAAAAATACAAAATATTCCAAATGATTTAACTTGGCCTGTAATTGTTTTACTTTCTTTTAGACTGTAGAGGTGGTGGTAGTCACTTCTCTAGATTAAGACACCTAAATGAAGGCCCCTGCACCTATATGTCTATATGTGAGCTGGGTGTCGAAGCTCTGTTACAGATGACAGCAATTTACAGAGGGACTCACTTGGCTAAAGGTAGGAGCAGAGAGCAATTTCAGGTCCTGGGGGAGCCCAGTTGTGCTCCAGAAACTGTTTCAGAAAGATCCCTCTGCAATATATTTGTGTCATGCTGCTTGCTGTGCTCAGGTACCTGGGAAGTTCTTAAACATCTCCAGTAGTATTAAACACCTACACTAGAGCAACAGGATCTTTCACTGGGGCAGCACAGTGCGTGGAGCTCAGGGATTTATCCAGCGCCGTGTGGGCATCTGTGCTGGAGTGAGCTGAATGCCTCTCCACACAGAGCTTCAGGAGCTGTCCTTTAAGGTACTCTAAATACAGGCAACTGTAGTTCAGTTTCAGTTTCCAGATTATTACTTTTTCTCTTGTTTGACTGCTCTTTTTATGTTGATGATGCATTTTGAAATTTGTATTACACACTTTTTTTTTTTTAATTCCCAAATGCATTATTAGAAAAGCACATCAAATGAAGGCTTTTCAATTGCAAGATGGATATCTGTCTCTTTGCATATGCACGCTATGTAGAACATGAACTTGCATCTAATTTGCTTATTACTCCGTGACTTTTGTATTATGGCTTTGCTACAAAAGTTTCAAAAATTATTTCAGACTTGTGGATCGTGTCTGAAAGAACAAAGCAGTAAATACATTGTTGCTTTTTGTTAAGACTAATGCATGCTAATATATTCTAATGCTATTTTCTAAAGTACTAAATAGTGATATCAGATTCCAGTGCAAGAGCCAATGGATTAGTCACAGGTAGGCGAGAGATGGATGAACTGCCATACACAGAGATCATGGATTAGGAGGAAAGTTGAAAATTCAGGGAAGGAAGACTCTATTTTAGAGGACTGTAGGCAGATTGCTTTTTGTCACTGCAGATCATTGTCCACACCTTCATTTTTCAGGAAGGAAAATTGTGAACTTCTCCACTCTATCTTGAGAAAGCCAGTATTAAAACAGGAGGAAAAAGCTCAGCCCTTGCTCTGCATAACGTTACCAGCTGAAAGAACCGCTTCGGCGCTCTGCAGCTGCAGCAGGAGCCGTCCCGGGGCAAGCGCTGCTTTGCTCTGCTGCTGCTCCAGTTGGGCTAATGCTTGTATGTGGTCATGGCTCAGCGCAGCTGCTCAACCATAAGGTCTAGTGGCATTGGAATAATCCTTGGAATACTCTCAGGTTTTGGTAGATCTTCTTTAGCCCCATGAGGATGTCTTTGGTAAAAATGGGTATTGGACACAACAGGAGATGTTCATCTATGGGCAACTGAACCTATCAGTTGAAGGCTTTAAGATTTTTCTTTTGCTAAAGCCATTAGTACATATTTGGCTGGGCTTTGCTTCTTCTCTTCAGAAACCAGATGTCTAGTGTCTTCCTCATACTGTCTGAATATCTGCTTATGCTATGAATTCTGCTCCAGGGAATCCTGAGACACTGCGTTTAGACAACTTTAAGTCTTTCTAGCACCATAGAGAGAGCTTTTTTATAGGACCTGAGGCATGGCTTGAAAGGTCATTATATTTCATGTAAGAAAAGTGCTAGTCTAGCCTTTTCCACTTGCATACAGAGATTTCACTCTGTCTTAAAAGTATAAAACAGAGACCTCCCCTAACTAAACAGGAATCCCATGAGTTGAGTATGTTTGTGAAAAAAATGAAAGAGATGAGGGAATACTTTCGAGATGAAGTCAGTCAACCTTGAAAAAATATCACAAAGGACAATAAAAATTAATGCCAAGAATTCAATTGTACAGGTCAAAAATTAATGCCAAGAGCTCAATTGTATAGGTCGTCATTAGCTGAGAGAAGAATAGGACTCCAGATTTTGCTCTGGGGGCTGACAAAAATTTCTACTGTATTTTAGCTGAACAACAGAATTGCAAGGTTGTTACCTACTCTTTTTTCTTTTTTTCTGGTTAAGATAAACAATGGCCTCTCGCAAAAACGCTTAATAATTATGCCTCAAGTGAGAAGTAAATGATGTCTGAATTTCACTCTTTCTGCTGCAATCCTGAGACTGTCCTGAGCAGACTTATGTGAGTAGCTGTCCACCCACAAATACACAAGTAAACAATAGAATTATTGTGAAAAAAAATGGTTAATTTGATTAAATATATTATAGCAGTCTAGGCTATCAGAAATAGTCATAGGGAAACCAAAATCTCATTATTTTCTAAACTGTCCTTTCAACAGACCTGGATTTTTACTTCATTTTTTTGAACTTAAAAATTAACTTTTCTGGCGAGCTGATGGCTTGGATGAACCTGTGTGAGTTTGAATCATGCCCTCGCCATGAGACTTTGGAGAGCAAGCATTGTGATTTCCAGGTGACGGCACCATGGCTGCATAAAGCTCTTGTGCAGCAGCCGCCACAAGCCCTCCAAAAGACAGAAGTGTGAACAACTGTTAAATACTGAACAAAGGAGCCATCACTGTCTTTATTTCTCTCTCTATTATTTTTAAGGTATTTGGAACAAGACAGTTGCGATAAGCACCTTTTTCAGCCTTGTTGCTACTTTTATGTCCCCTTTTAACCAGGGTACTATAAAAGCACAATTGACAAGAGATAGGATAGTTTCTGTTCCTTAAAATCAGAGGCTTGCTGTGCCTTGCTGGTTTTGCTGCCCGTTAGCCAGAGGAAATCTGATGTTTTCACTCAGCTTGTGCATCGAAAAATGCCCCATCCTAGGAATTAGAGAAAGAAAATAGTGACTGAACAAACAAAATAGACAGCAAGACGACAACCAGATGATGGCAACAATATGTAATCTTGAGAATGAATTTTGTTCATTAAGCTAGCAGGGATCCCACACTCAAATTCTGTAAAACAAGGTCTTTCTTTATAAATTGCACATAAATACTAAAATGGTCATAATGCCTCCTTTTGTAAGTGATGAAATAATCACTTCAACATGAACCACAGCTCTGCAATGCGACTTGAGTGTGTGTGTAACAAGGACCCAAGTTGAGTCTCTCTTCAAACAAAACATTGAAGCAGTTGCCTTTTGGTATCTGCTCTTACTATGCTTTGGTGTCTGCTCTTATGTTCCCTGTGTCATCCACAATTTAAAGTTTTCTCACGAGCTGTCCTTTCTTCCCTTTGCAATGTTTTCATTTCTAAAGTGAAACTCTGGATCCACGGAAATGTGCAGAAGTCTGGTCTTGACTTCTCTATTGGAAAGCTGTCATACTTGGTACACCTTCAAAAGACTGCCCTGAAGTCTGTACTTTCTGCTGTGTCCAAGATAATGTCTAATCATATATCCCTTCTTCCTTGCTGTTTTCTTACAAAAATACCTCATTTTTCCATTTTCTTCACCATGTCACTGGCAGTAGGCACCAGAAGCTCAAGAAGCTCAGCAACCTCAGTATTACCATTAGTATTATTGGCACTGTTAGCAGTTGCATACTGGGGAGTTATGTATACTTCAGAGTGCGTCACAGTTGAATAACCATGTTTGCAAGCAAAGACAAAAGACCTGATTAATCCATATGCTCACTTCCTCTTTTATATTTAAATGACCATTTCAGATGTGTCAGTAAGTAACAGAAATACAGTGGATAAATTGCTTGTTCATTAAGGTGCTGGGTATCATTTTATTTATAAAAGATACTCTTGCACAAGCTTGTAAGAACTATTTACACAAGGCCAGTTACATCTTTAATCTATACTCGTAGCACCTAGAGGTCTAGTTGCAAGTTTGTATAATGTGGAAAGACGAGCTATATTTACTGCACAATGACCTGTTAAGAAATAGACTGACTGGGAGAAGGAAAAGCAAGTTAAATGGTATGGGCTAAAATCGTTTGTGCCTGTGTAAACCCATCAATTAAACCGCACAGAGACTGAGACAGTCTATATGGGAGCTGTGACCTGTCCTATTACTACCCAAGAAGAGACCAAGCTATTCTAATTAACCTAATCCTCCAGGGACAACTGGATTGATGCTGAATTTTGTGCAGACACCTCATCACCATGGTAAATAGAAATCCAGAACTTCAGACTGCAAGTTCTTTGCCGTGAGTGGCTGAGACATATTTCCTCTCTGTATGTAGGACGCATAGTCATACAAAAGTAGGCAAGCAGTTACTCAGGCACTACTTTGAAATTCAGGTGCGCAAACATCTGCATCTTCTCCATTATCTTCATTCAAGCTTACTGAGATGACCTTCCATATTTATGCTTTTCTTTAAGCTATAAATGGCATACTCTATAACAGAGTATATTTTCTCAGCATTTCTAATCATATTTAAATACACCAGAGGCTTTTGCTTCATGAGCGCTTTTGCTAGGATGTTGTTGCATGTTGACATGTTTGCCTCAACAGCAGCGATGAATGTCTTATTAAAATTGATGGTTTCTACTACATGACCTTTTCAAAAAGCATTTTACATTTCACTTAAGATTCTCAAGCAGTTGAAAGCTTACTGTTCATATTACACTTCTGTCCCATGTAATTTCCTTATGCCTCTTCAGACTTGAAACAATCAGGAATCAGACAGGCTTTACTCTTTAAAGAAAAGACTACTTTTTTAATGGAAGGCAAACAGGACTTTGTCAGAGACAACATTACCCATATAAGGATGGAGATCAGGCAATCAGTGACTAAGTAATTAATCTGGGCTATGACTTTGGGAAAATTAAAACTGCCAGGGCATGAGCCTAGGCAATGGGATGCAGTTACTCTACCAGGAAACTGCTCCAAATGTCTCTGGTATGCTGTTAGATCGTGCTAAACCAGACATAGGGTACCAGCTGGAGCATCGCTCATCAGCCCTTGCCAAGAGGTGGAGGGCATCAGTGGCTGACCCACTGCTTTCGTATGCACTTTCACCAAAAGGGTTTAAAACCCACCTTGGCATTTGCCTCTGCAGTAGCACAACCACTGCTCTCCAAGGAGGTGAGAGGAATGAGTGGGCTTTAGGCAGAGAGCTGTGACACAAGGGTTAATATCCCTGGAGATGGCATTTTAATGTGTTTTTTTTTGCAGAGCCGCCTTTCTGCTGCCATGCTGGGATCCTAACAGATGAAGCATGACTGGGTTCATGTCCCTCAATATTTCAACCTTTTATCTTCTGGTCCAGTGACAGAGTGGTGCCTAACTGAAATACCACCCATACTGTGACAATTCAGTTGTTTTATGTTTAAAAATGTCCTGTTGCTCATTGAAATATGACACCACTAGAAAATAGGAATTCCTATAGGATTGGATTCCTATAAATCCAATAGGAATTAGATGATTAGATGAAATCATTTGCTTGCCTTTTTTAGCTGCAGCTAATACATGTTTGCTCTATAAATATCTGCTAGTGATGGGGCCAGCTAAATTAAAATAATCAGGAAGTAGAAGTACTAACCTAGGCAGAAAAAAAAAGTTAACTATAAGCAGTACGAAGCCAAAAAGAAGATACCAGAAAATAGTCATTTTTCCTTAACTTTTTGCTTTATCTTAGCATACAAACTGAGCTTTGACACTATATGATATGCATTAATTCAAGCAGCTGATGTCCTTATGTGTTGCAAAGTATAGCAGTGACAGTTTTTGCTCTTTTATTGCAATTGAAAACTTTTGCATTTCTATCTCAATATTTAAAATCCTGTTTCTGCAAGTGGCAATGGATAATGGCAAAACACTGCTGCTAAAGTCTTTACTGCTATATTTCAGTACGGGAAAAACAACTGGTTATTGATGTATGCTCTGTATCATTTGCCTTTGTATCTGTATTTGTGTGTGCACCATCACTGCTCCTATTTTAATAACAGAAGATAAAAATATAGGTTTAATTAAAAACTATTACTTAGTTTAAAGTTATTACTATTATAACCTGAGGGGGTGGTGGTGAAAAGGCAGACAAAACCAAGCATATGGGCTGTGGTAAAATGATTAGTAATTTGTTTGAAAACCTCCATTTCTTTCGTAATATGGGGGTGAATTAAGTACATTTTGGAGTGATCAGTTGTCTGATGGCTGCGAGGAGATAGCAGTGAGCAGAGTGTCCTTACCAAGTGCTTAAAGACAGCAGCATCTAAAGGTTAAAAACTGATTCATGAGGACCTGCCAGGAAACACTTTGGTGTTGAACATGCATGAGGCCAAGTGTGAAAACGGTTTCCTGCTTATTCTGTTTTATCTCCAAGCAGAGAGGAAATCAATAATCCATCAAGTGCATACTTCTGAATAAGAACTAAGTGTCCCATTCTGGGCCCATTCAATCCCAAGCCATGCTAATAATAAAATGGATTGAATTCACTTTTTTTAAAAAAGGCTCCTTCTTTCTATCAGTGCAAATGAGGACCAATATGTTCTTTATTCCTCCTGGTACTCCTTTAAAGACAATTAGCTCATGGTGCATGAGAGATGCAGAAGGTAATTAACAGCTAATTGGACAACCATCTCATAAACTATTCCGACCTCAGGCAGGCAAACCTGAAATGCCCAAGTATAGGAAGAGTGCTTGCCATAATTTATGGGGTGGCATTTTACCACTCCCGGCTCTTTTTCTTTCCTTCCCTCACTCCTTAAACTGAAGTGATTGCTTAAGGGAGGCGAGGCAGGGCTGGGAGAACCAGAAACCGCATTCCATCAGTCACTTCCTTTCAGTGCTGGTGATTTTCCTTTCCTTTCCTTTCCTTTCCTTTCCTTTCCTTTCCTTTC